>NC_086446.1:795310534-795527951 GCF_028390025.1 Pseudophryne corroboree | reverse complement strand
TCTCTGTAGCCGCAGCGATCCTGAGTTCCTGTACATGCTCTGTTACATGCCATGGTGTCTGATATCACTCTCTGTAGCCGCAGAGCTCCTGAGTTCCTGTACATGCTCTGTTGCATGCCATGGTGTCTGATGTCGCTCTCTGTAGCCGCAGCGCTCCTGAGTTCCTGTACATGCTCTGTTGCATGCCATGGTGTCTGATGTCACTCTCTGTAGCCGCAGCGCTCCTGAGTTCCTGTACATGCTCTGTTACATGCCATGGTGTCTGATGTCGCTCTCTGTAGCCGCAGCGACTCCTGAGTTCCTGTACATGCTCTGTTGCATGCCATGGTGTCTGATGTCACTCTCTGTAGCCGCAGCGCTCCTGAGTTCCTGTACATGCTCTGTTACATGCCATGGTGTCTGATGTCACTCTCTGTAGCCGCAGAGCTCCTGAGTTCCTGTACATGCTCTGTTACATGCCATGGTGTCTGATGTCACTCTCTGTAGCCGCAGCGCTCCTGAGTTCCTGTACATGCTCTGTTACATGCCATGGTGTCTGATGTCACTCTCTGTAGCCGCAGCGCTCCTGAGTTCCTGTACATGCTCTGTTGCATGCCATGGTGTCTGATGTCACTCTCTGTAGCCGCAGCGCTCCTGAGTTCCTGTACATGCTCTGTTAGCATGCCATGGTGTCTGATGTCACTCTCTGTAGCCGCAGCGCTCCTGAGTTCCTGTACATGCTCTGTTACATGCCATGGTGTCTGATGTCACTCTCTGTAGCCGCAGCGCTCCTGAGTTCCTGTACATGCTCTGTTACATGCCATGGTGTCTGATGTCACTCTCTGTAGCCGCAGCGCTCCTGAGTTCCTGTACATGCTCTGTTGCATGCCATGGTGTCTGATGTCACTCTCTGTAGCCGCAGCGCTCCTGAGTTCCTGTACATGCTCTGTTACATGCCATGGTGTCTGATGTCACTCTCTGTAGCCGCAGCGCTCCTGAGTTCCTGTACATGCTCTGTTGCATGCCATGGTGTCTGATGTCACTCTCTGTAGCCGCAGCGCTCCTGAGTTCCTGTACATGCTCTGTTACATGCCATGGTGTCTGATGTCACTCTCTGTAGCCGCAGCGCTCCTGAGTTCCTGTACATGCTCTGTTACATGCCATGGTGTCTGATGTCACTCTCTGTAGCCGCAGCGCTCCTGAGTTCCTGTACATGCTCTGTTACATGCCATGGTGTCTGATGTCACTCTCTGTAGCCGCAGCGCTCCTGAGTTCCTGTACATGCTCTGTTACATGCCATGGTGTCTGATGTCACTCTCTGTAGCCGCAGCGCTCCTGAGTTCCTGTACATGCTCTGTTACATGCCATGGTGTCTGATGTCACTCTCTGTAGCCGCAGCGCTCCTGAGTTCCTGTACATGCTCTGTTAGCATGCCATGGTGTCTGATGTCGCTCTCTGTAGCCGCAGCGCTCCTGAGTTCCTGTACATGCTCTGTAGCATGCCATGGTGTCTGATGTCACTCTCTGTAGCCGCAGCGCTCCTGAGTTCCTGTACATGCTCTGTTACATGCCATGGTGTCTGATGTCACTCTCTGTAGCCGCAGCGCTCCTGAGTTCCTGTACATGCTCTGTTACATGCCATGGTGTCTGATGTCACTCTCTGTAGCCGCAGCGCTCCTGAGTTCCTGTACATGCTCTGTTACATGCCATGGTGTCTGATGTCACTCTCTGTAGCCGCAGCGCTCCTGAGTTCCTGTACATGCTCTGTTACATGCCATGGTGTCTGATGTCACTCTCTGTAGCCGCAGCGCTCCTGAGTTCCTGTACATGCTCTGTGCATGCCATGGTGTCTGATGTCACTCTCTGTAGCCGCAGCGCTCCTGAGTTCCTGTACATGCTCTGTTACATGCCATGGTGTCTGATGTCACTCTCTGTAGCCGCAGCGCTCCTGAGTTCCTGTACATGCTCTGTTACATGCCATGGTGTCTGATGTCACTCTCTGTAGCCGCAGCGCTCCTGAGTTCCTGTACATGCTCTGTTACATGCCATGGTGTCTGATGTCGCTCTCTGTAGCCGCAGCGCTCCTGAGTTCCTGTACATGCTCTGTTACATGCCATGGTGTCTGATGTCACTCTCTGTAGCCGCAGCGCTCCTGAGTTCCTGTACATGCTCTGTTACATGCCATGGTGTCTGATGTCGCTCTCTGTAGCCGCAGCGCTCCTGAGTTCCTGTACATGCTCTGTTACATGCCATGGTGTCTGATGTCGCTCTCTGTAGCCGCAGCGCTCCTGAGTTCCTGTACATGCTCTGTAGCATGCCATGGTGTCTGATGTCACTCTCTGTAGCCGCAGCGCTCCTGAGTTCCTGTACATGCTCTGTTACATGCCATGGTGTCTGATGTCGCTCTCTGTAGCCGCAGCGCTCCTGAGTTCCTGTACATGCTCTGTTACATGCCATGGTGTCTGATGTCACTCTCTGTAGCCGCAGCGCTCCTGAGTTCCTGTACATGCTCTGTTACATGCCATGGTGTCTGATGTCGCTCTCTGTAGCCGCAGCGCTCCTGAGTTCCTGTACATGCTCTGTTACATGCCATGGTGTCTGATGTCGCTCTCTGTAGCCGCAGCGCTCCTGAGTTCCTGTACATGCTCTGTTACATGCCATGGTGTCTGATGTCACTCTCTGTAGCCGCAGCGCTCCTGAGTTCCTGTACATGCTCTGTTACATGCCATGGTGTCTGATGTCGCTCTCTGTAGCCGCAGCGCTCCTGAGTTCCTGTACATGCTCTGTTACATGCCATGGTGTCTGATGTCACTCTCTGTAGCCGCAGCGCTCCTGAGTTCCTGTACATGCTCTGTTACATGCCATGGTGTCTGATGTCGCTCTCTGTAGCCGCAGCGCTCCTGAGTTCCTGTACATGCTCTGTTACATGCCATGGTGTCTGATGTCGCTCTCTGTAGCCGCAGCGCTCCTGAGTTCCTGTACATGCTCTGTAGCATGCCATGGTGTCTGATGTCACTCTCTGTAGCCGCAGCGCTCCTGAGTTCCTGTACATGCTCTGTTACATGCCATGGTGTCTGATGTCACTCTCTGTAGCCGCAGCGCTCCTGAGTTCCTGTACATGCTCTGTTACATGCCATGGTGTCTGATGTCACTCTCTGTAGCCGCAGCGCTCCTGAGTTCCTGTACATGCTCTGTTACATGCCATGGTGTCTGATGTCACTCTCTGTAGCCGCAGCGCTCCTGAGTTCCTGTACATGCTCTGTTACATGCCATGGTGTCTGATGTCACTCTCTGTAGCCGCAGCGCTCCTGAGTTCCTGTACATGCTCTGTTACATGCCATGGTGTCTGATGTCACTCTCTGTAGCCGCAGCGCTCCTGAGTTCCTGTACATGCTCTGTTACATGCCATGGTGTCTGATGTCGCTGTTTGTAGCCGCAGAGCTCCTGAGTTCCTGTACATGCTCTGTTACATGCCATGGTGTCTGATGTCACTCTCTGTAGCCGCAGCGCTCCTGAGTTCCTGTACATGCTCTGTTACATGCCATGGTGTCTGATGTCACTCTCTGTAGCCGCAGCGCTCCTGAGTTCCTGTACATGCTCTGTTACATGCCATGGTGTCTGATGTCGCTGTTTGTAGCCGCAGAGCTCCTGAGTTCCTGTACATGCTCTGTTACATGCCATGGTGTCTGATGTCACTCTCTGTAGCCGCAGAGCTCCTGAGTTCCTGTACATGCTCTGTTACATGCCATGGTGTCTGATGTCACTCTCTGTAGCCGCAGCGCTCCTGAGTTCCTGTACATGCTCTGTTACATGCCATGGTGTCTGATGTCGCTGTTTGTAGCCGCAGAGCTCCTGAGTTCCTGTACATGCTCTGTTACATGCCATGGTGTCTGATGTCACTCTCTGTAGCCGCAGAGCTCCTGAGTTCCTGTACATGCTCTGTTACATGCCATGGTGTCTGATGTCACTCTCTGTAGCCGCAGCGCTCCTGAGTTCCTGTACATGCTCTGTTACATGCCATGGTGTCTGATGTCACTCTCTGTAGCCGCAGCGCTCCTGAGTTCCTGTACATGCTCTGTTACATGCCATGGTGTCTGATGTCACTCTCTGTAGCCGCAGCGCTCCTGAGTTCCTGTACATGCTCTGTTACATGCCATGGTGTCTGATGTCGCTGTTTGTAGCCGCAGAGCTCCTGAGTTCCTGTACATGCTCTGTTGCATGCCATGGTGTCTGATGTCGCTCTCTGTAGCCGCAGCGCTCCTGAGTTCCTGTACATGCTCTGTTACATGCCATGGTGTCTGATGTCACTCTCTGTAGCCGCAGCGCTCCTGAGTTCCTGTACATGCTCTGTTACATGCCATGGTGTCTGATGTCACTCTCTGTAGCCGCAGCGCTCCTGAGTTCCTGTACATGCTCTGTTACATGCCATGGTGTCTGATGTCACTCTCTGTAGCCGCAGCGCTCCTGAGTTCCTGTACATGCTCTGTTACATGCCATGGTGTCTGATGTCACTCTCTGTAGCCGCAGCGCTCCTGAGTTCCTGTACATGCTCTGTTACATGCCATGGTGTCTGATGTCGCTGTTTGTAGCCGCAGAGCTCCTGAGTTCCTGTACATGCTCTGTTACATGCCATGGTGTCTGATGTCACTCTCTGTAGCCGCAGCGCTCCTGAGTTCCTGTACATGCTCTGTTACATGCCATGGTGTCTGATGTCGCTGTTTGTAGCCGCAGAGCTCCTGAGTTCCTGTACATGCTCTGTTACATGCCATGGTGTCTGATGTCACTCTCTGTAGCCGCAGAGCTCCTGAGTTCCTGTACATGCTCTGTTACATGCCATGGTGTCTGATGTCACTCTCTGTAGCCGCAGCGCTCCTGAGTTCCTGTACATGCTCTGTTACATGCCATGGTGTCTGATGTCACTCTCTGTAGCCGCAGCGCTCCTGAGTTCCTGTACATGCTCTGTTACATGCCATGGTGTCTGATGTCACTCTCTGTAGCCGCAGCGCTCCTGAGTTCCTGTACATGCTCTGTTACATGCCATGGTGTCTGATGTCGCTGTTTGTAGCCGCAGAGCTCCTGAGTTCCTGTACATGCTCTGTTACATGCCATGGTGTCTGATGTCACTCTCTGTAGCCGCAGCGCTCCTGAGTTCCTGTACATGCTCTGTTACATGCCATGGTGTCTGATGTCACTCTCTGTAGCCGCAGCGCTCCTGAGTTCCTGTACATGCTCTGTTACATGCCATGGTGTCTGATGTCGCTGTTTGTAGCCGCAGAGCTCCTGAGTTCCTGTACATGCTCTGTTACATGCCATGGTGTCTGATGTCACTCTCTGTAGCCGCAGCGCTCCTGAGTTCCTGTACATGCTCTGTTACATGCCATGGTGTCTGATGTCACTCTCTGTAGCCGCAGCGCTCCTGAGTTCCTGTACATGCTCTGTTACATGCCATGGTGTCTGATGTCACTCTCTGTAGCCGCAGCGCTCCTGAGTTCCTGTACATGCTCTGTTACATGCCATGGTGTCTGATGTCACTCTCTGTAGCCGCAGCGCTCCTGAGTTCCTGTACATGCTCTGTTACATGCCATGGTGTCTGATGTCACTCTCTGTAGCCGCAGCGCTCCTGAGTTCCTGTACATGCTCTGTTACATGCCATGGTGTCTGATGTCACTCTCTGTAGCCGCAGCGCTCCTGAGTTCCTGTACATGCTCTGTTACATGCCATGGTGTCTGATGTCACTCTCTGTAGCCGCAGCGCTCCTGAGTTCCTGTACATGCTCTGTTACATGCCATGGTGTCTGATGTCACTCTCTGTAGCCGCAGCGCTCCTGAGTTCCTGTACATGCTCTGTTACATGCCATGGTGTCTGATGTCGCTGTTTGTAGCCGCAGAGCTCCTGAGTTCCTGTACATGCTCTGTTACATGCCATGGTGTCTGATGTCACTCTCTGTAGCCGCAGCGCTCCTGAGTTCCTGTACATGCTCTGTTACATGCCATGGTGTCTGATGTCGCTGTTTGTAGCCGCAGAGCTCCTGAGTTCCTGTACATGCTCTGTTACATGCCATGGTGTCTGATGTCACTCTCTGTAGCCGCAGAGCTCCTGAGTTCCTGTACATGCTCTGTTACATGCCATGGTGTCTGATGTCACTCTCTGTAGCCGCAGCGCTCCTGAGTTCCTGTACATGCTCTGTTACATGCCATGGTGTCTGATGTCACTCTCTGTAGCCGCAGCGCTCCTGAGTTCCTGTACATGCTCTGTTACATGCCATGGTGTCTGATGTCACTCTCTGTAGCCGCAGCGCTCCTGAGTTCCTGTACATGCTCTGTTACATGCCATGGTGTCTGATGTCGCTGTTTGTAGCCGCAGAGCTCCTGAGTTCCTGTACATGCTCTGTTACATGCCATGGTGTCTGATGTCACTCTCTGTAGCCGCAGCGCTCCTGAGTTCCTGTACATGCTCTGTTACATGCCATGGTGTCTGATGTCACTCTCTGTAGCCGCAGCGCTCCTGAGTTCCTGTACATGCTCTGTTACATGCCATGGTGTCTGATGTCGCTGTTTGTAGCCGCAGAGCTCCTGAGTTCCTGTACATGCTCTGTTACATGCCATGGTGTCTGATGTCACTCTCTGTAGCCGCAGAGCTCCTGAGTTCCTGTACATGCTCTGTTACATGCCATGGTGTCTGATGTCACTCTCTGTAGCCGCAGCGCTCCTGAGTTCCTGTACATGCTCTGTTACATGCCATGGTGTCTGATGTCACTCTCTGTAGCCGCAGCGCTCCTGAGTTCCTGTACATGCTCTGTTACATGCCATGGTGTCTGATGTCACTCTCTGTAGCCGCAGCGCTCCTGAGTTCCTGTACATGCTCTGTTACATGCCATGGTGTCTGATGTCACTCTCTGTAGCCGCAGCGCTCCTGAGTTCCTGTACATGCTCTGTTACATGCCATGGTGTCTGATGTCACTCTCTGTAGCCGCAGCGCTCCTGAGTTCCTGTACATGCTCTGTTACATGCCATGGTGTCTGATGTCGCTGTTTGTAGCCGCAGAGCTCCTGAGTTCCTGTACATGCTCTGTTACATGCCATGGTGTCTGATGTCACTCTCTGTAGCCGCAGCGCTCCTGAGTTCCTGTACATGCTCTGTTACATGCCATGGTGTCTGATGTCACTCTCTGTAGCCGCAGCGCTCCTGAGTTCCTGTACATGCTCTGTTACATGCCATGGTGTCTGATGTCGCTGTTTGTAGCCGCAGAGCTCCTGAGTTCCTGTACATGCTCTGTTACATGCCATGGTGTCTGATGTCACTCTCTGTAGCCGCAGAGCTCCTGAGTTCCTGTACATGCTCTGTTACATGCCATGGTGTCTGATGTCACTCTCTGTAGCCGCAGCGCTCCTGAGTTCCTGTACATGCTCTGTTACATGCCATGGTGTCTGATGTCACTCTCTGTAGCCGCAGCGCTCCTGAGTTCCTGTACATGCTCTGTTACATGCCATGGTGTCTGAGGTCACTCTCTGTAGCCGCAGCGCTCCTGAGTTCCTGTACATGCTCTGTTACATGCCATGGTGTCTGATGTCACTCTCTGTAGCCGCAGCGCTCCTGAGTTCCTGTACATGCTCTGTTACATGCCATGGTGTCTGATGTCACTCTCTGTAGCCGCAGCGATCCTGAGTTCCTGTACATGCTCTGTTACATGCCATGGTGTCTGATATCACTCTCTGTAGCCGCAGAGCTCCTGAGTTCCTGTACATGCTCTGTTGCATGCCATGGTGTCTGATGTCGCTCTCTGTAGCCGCAGCGCTCCTGAGTTCCTGTACATGCTCTGTTGCATGCCATGGTGTCTGATGTCACTCTCTGTAGCCGCAGCGCTCCTGAGTTCCTGTACATGCTCTGTTACATGCCATGGTGTCTGATGTCGCTCTCTGTAGCCGCAGCACTCCTGAGTTCCTGTACATGCTCTGTTGCATGCCATGGTGTCTGATGTCACTCTCTGTAGCCGCAGCGCTCCTGAGTTCCTGTACATGCTCTGTTACATGCCATGGTGTCTGATGTCACTCTCTGTAGCCGCAGAGCTCCTGAGTTCCTGTACATGCTCTGTTACATGCCATGGTGTCTGATGTCACTCTCTGTAGCCGCAGCGCTCCTGAGTTCCTGTACATGCTCTGTTACATGCCATGGTGTCTGATGTCACTCTCTGTAGCCGCAGAGCTCCTGAGTTCCTGTACATGCTCTGTTGCATGCCATGGTGTCTGATGTCACTCTCTGTAGCCGCAGCGCTCCTGAGTTCCTGTACATGCTCTGTAGCATGCCATGGTGTCTGATGTCACTCTCTGTAGCCGCAGCGCTCCTGAGTTCCTGTACATGCTCTGTTACATGCCATGGTGTCTGATGTCGCTCTCTGTAGCCGCAGCGCTCCTGAGTTCCTGTACATGCTCTGTTACATGCCATGGTGTCTGATGTCACTCTCTGTAGCCGCAGCGCTCCTGAGTTCCTGTACATGCTCTGTTGCATGCCATGGTGTCTGAGGTCACTCTCTGTAGCCGCAGCGCTCCTGAGTTCCTGTACATGCTCTGTTACATGCCATGGTGTCTGATGTCGCTCTCTGTAGCCGCAGCGCTCCTGAGTTCCTGTACATGCTCTGTTGCATGCCATGGTGTCTGATGTCACTCTCTGTAGCCGCAGCGCTCCTGAGTTCCTGTACATGCTCTGTTACATGCCATGGTGTCTGATGTCACTCTCTGTAGCCGCAGCGCTCCTGAGTTCCTGTACATGCTCTGTAGCATGCCATGGTGTCTGATGTCGCTCTCTGTAGCCGCAGCGCTCCTGAGTTCCTGTACATGCTCTGTTACATGCCATGGTGTCTGATGTCACTCTCTGTAGCCGCAGAGCTCCTGAGTTCCTGTACATGCTCTGTTGCATGCCATGGTGTCTGATGTCACTCTCTGTAGCCGCAGCGCTCCTGAGTTCCTGTACATGCTCTGTTACATGCCATGGTGTCTGATGTCACTCTCTGTAGCCGCAGCGCTCCTGAGTTCCTGTACATGCTCTGTTACATGCCATGGTGTCTGATGTCACTCTCTGTAGCCTCAGCGCTCCTGAGTTCCTGTACATGCTCTGTTACATGCCATGGTGTCTGATGTCACTCTCTGTAGCCGCAGCGCTCCTGAGTTCCTGTACATGCTCTGTTGCATGCCATGGTGTCTGATGTCACTCTCTGTAGCCGCAGAGCTCCTGAGTTCCTGTACATGCTCTGTTACATGCCATGGTGTCTGATGTCACTCTCTGTAGCCGCAGCGCTCCTGAGTTCCTGTACATGCTCTGTTACATGCCATGGTGTCTGATGTCACTCTCTGTAGCCGCAGCGCTCCTGAGTTCCTGTACATGCTCTGGTACATGCCATGGTGTCTGATGTCGCTCTCTGTAGCTGCAGCGCTCCTGAGTTCCTGTACATGCTCTGTTACATGCCATGGTGTCTGATGTCGCTGTTTGTAGCCGCAGCGCTCCTGAGTTCCTGTACATGCTCTGTTACATGCCATGGTGTCTGATGTCACTCTCTGTAGCCGCAGCGCTCCTGAGTTCCTGTACATGCTCTGTAGCATGCCATGGTGTCTGATGTCACTCTCTGTAGCCGCAGCGCTCCTGAGTTCCTGTACATGCTCTGTTGCATGCCATGGTGTCTGATGTCACTCTCTGTAGCCGCAGCGCTCCTGAGTTCCTGTACATGCTCTGTTACATGCCATGGTGTCTGATGTCACTCTCTGTAGCCGCAGCGCTCCTGAGTTCCTGTACATGCTCTGTAGCATGCCATGGTGTCTGATGTCGCTCTCTGTAGCCGCAGCGCTCCTGAGTTCCTGTACATGCTCTGTTACATGCCATGGTGTCTGATGTCACTCTCTGTAGCCGCAGAGCTCCTGAGTTCCTGTACATGCTCTGTAGCATGCCATGGTGTCTGATGTCATTCTCTGTAGCCGCAGCGCTCCTGAGTTCCTGTACATGCTCTGTTACATGCCATGGTGTCTGATGTCACTCTCTGTAGCCGCAGCGCTCCTGAGTTCCTGTACATGCTCTGTTACATGCCATGGTGTCTGATGTCACTCTCTGTAGCCGCAGCGCTCCTGAGTTCCTGTACATGCTCTGTAGCATGCCATGGTGTCTGATGTCACTCTCTGTAGCCGCAGCGCTCCTGAGTTCCTGTACATGCTCTGTTACATGCCATGGTGTCTGAGGTCACTCTCTGTAGCCGCAGCGCTCCTGAGTTCCTGTACATGCTCTGTTACATGCCATGGTGTCTGATGTCGCTCTCTGTAGCCGCAGCGATCCTGAGTTCCTGTACATGCTCTGTTGCATGCCATGGTGTCTGATGTCACTCTCTGTAGCCGCAGAGCTCCTGAGTTCCTGTACATGCTCTGTTACATGCCATGGTGTCTGATGTCACTCTCTGTAGCCGCAGCGCTCCTGAGTTCCTGTACATGCTCTGGTACATGCCATGGTGTCTGATGTCGCTCTCTGTAGCTGCAGCGCTCCTGAGTTCCTGTACATGCTCTGTTACATGCCATGGTGTCTGATGTCGCTGTTTGTAGCCGCAGCGCTCCTGAGTTCCTGTACATGCTCTGTTACATGCCATGGTGTCTGATGTCACTCTCTGTAGCCGCAGCGCTCCTGAGTTCTGAAAGGATCCCTACCTCTCTTTGATTACCTCGATGTGATGGCCACTGACGTCAGTGAGAGCAATCCTTAACGTTACACATAATACACGACACCATGTAGTTAAGAATCACTCTGCGTTTATTGTTCATAACAATGGTATATAAGGCATCATTGTCTAGGGAGGGATTGGAATGTCCAGGGAGGGGTAGGCAAAAGTAAATACTTTATTGGTTTAACTTTACTGCATAGGAGGGATAAAACAGGCTACATGGGGGGGATGTAGGATACAGCCTAGTACTTCATCTAGGGGTGGTGATTTCACACAGTTCCCAACAAACTATGGGTGGAACTATATTTATTTTATGCAATGCAAGCTAAATCCAAGGCAAAAGAAAAAGAAACAATATTTACACAATGCACAATGACAGAGGAGATTTAACCCTTCAATCCCCTCTTAGAATCATGATTGTTATACGACATGATTCTTCTGTAGAGCCCCCTTTTTGTTTCTCCAATTTTTTAGATATTGAACATAATCATCGGGTCCCTTACTATCAGAGGAGGTGACAGGACTGGGGGTTATATCATAGTACATCAGGGCCTTATCAATGCCTTTGGAGGTAAGTTTCTTTCCACAGGGAATTACACAATAAACTATAATGCCTAAAAGAATTAAAGTTACAAGTATGAATATGCTTATTTGCACCAGAGCCTGTTTCCAATTTTCAAACCACCCAAAATATTGGCTCCATGGGTTATCAATACCTGAATTTTTCTTGAGTTCTATGGATAAGGTTTCTAACTTGTTTATGGCTAAAGTAACCTTACCATTGGGACCAGTGTTGTCAGGAATATATGTACAACAGCCTTCCACCTTACTAATGTAAACACATGTACCGCCTTTTTCTGCTAGAATCATGTCAAGGGCCATTCTATTTTGAAATGTCATTTGGGAAGTGGCTTCTAGCTGTTCAGCTATACCTTTAAGAGCATCTTTGGTATCATTAACAAATCTTTGTTGATTATAATATATATAATTAATCCAGGCTACGTTTTTATTTACAGTTACTATAGGGAACAATGATTCAAAACCCGCAGCCACCTCATCTCTAGCTTTGAACTCATTTGGAACACCTCTTGGGACCCCTATAGCATCAATGTATACGTGGGGGTCAAAGCTACCTCCTGGGAGTGCTCTTTTCTTTCGATTAGCAGGAGTATTAGAGGGAGGAGTGGGGTCATCGGTGATCATTAGGAGTGGCATTATGACTTTGGCCAGGGCACACTCACCATACCATGGTGTGTCTAATTTAGTTCTAAGCTTCATATCCCCACATATATAATAAATGTCACCTAGTGATCTAGTTTGGTTAACTAAAACAGTTGTTCTTTTATTTGCACAATACCCTGGTGGGAAGGTTTTTAAATTTCTACCTGTGGTAGTGTTAGATGTATAACAGGTATAGTTTCCAGGATATATGGTTATGGTGCTTCCTGGGTTGGGATTTTTTGACAATATGGGATATTCCCTTTTCCACATTTCGCACTGACTGTCATTTGTTTTGGTGTCATTAAAAAGGCTGAAAAAACAATTTTCCTGTTCTAGGGGTATATTAAGGGGCACTGTACCTAGGTGGGGCCTAGATTTGCCACAGACATAACAGTTACTTTTATTATGTTTGCTAGCACTATACTTCATCCATTCTAACCAGAAATTGATGTCAGAGAAACCAGTTTCAATAGCTAGGGTGTCTTTAAAGGTAGGATTGTTAACGGCCATCATATCCTTGAAGGTGGTTATATGAGGTTTCAAGAGGTTGGGGCGTGGTTTAGGGGGCTTGAGCTGGGCATACTTTTCATTGTTAAACATATCCTGTAACAAGAATGGTGTAAGGGATGGGTTTAAAAAAAAGGATTCACCTAGGACATAGGTGCCTGCATCAGTAGACTGGGGATGTTTTATGCTTAATATGAATTTACTATCACATCTGTTTTGTCTATGAAGGGTAAGACGGGTAAGCAGGGACTCACCATATTTGTCTTTTCTTGAGAGAGCCTCTTTGGGCTGGTATCCATAACTATGGCCAGAATTCCATCCCACTGATCCCCAATACGCACATTTATTTCCCCAATATTTACTAGTAACACAAATATAGGCTTCAGTGGGGGTATTACGTGTACCATACTGATCACACTGCCAGGCATAATGTTTGTTAAGACAGGGAGCAATGGTACAGAAATCTATTTTATAGGCGGCAACCTCAGTATTGGAGGAGTTATACCAAAATGTGTAGGTGCCGGATTTTTGTGTAATGTCTACTTCAGCTGTAGCTTGGCAAGTGAGGACCATTAGGATTATCAACATAGTCCCCAGGATAGAGGTAGGGGACAGGTTCCTCATCCTCCTCTGTTCTTCTGTCTTCGCTAGGTGGGAGGTCAGGGCTGTCTGCCCCCGTTTGTACCTCGCTGGAATCACTTGCTTCCCTCTCTAGGTCTGGTCTAGGAATCTTTTTCACTCGGGATGCATGGATCCAGGTGGGGCTTTCCTCTGTCAGGACTGCTGTTCTGGTTACTGCTACGACCTCTGTCTCTGGACCGTAGGTAAAGTCTCCTGGGCTCTTGTTCCTGGGGAGCACCTTCACCACGACTCTGTCTCCGACTTTAAAGGGGTGTGTAGGTTCCTGTGGATTCAAAGGGTTTTTACAAACAACCTCATGTTCAATTTCATTCAGTTTTGTTATCAGGGACCTGACATACTCTTCTCTGATAAGTTCTAGATCTCCCTCCTGTATTACTAATGGTTTCTTAGCCCAAGGTGTAGGGAAGGGCCTACCCATTAATATTTCAAAGGGGGAGTAACCCAAAGTCTTTTGTGGTGTCATTCTAATTTCTGCCAAGATAATGGGAAGGACTTGCTTCCATTTGTGGAAGGTGCCTCCTGTGGCCTTCCTAAGCTTGTCTTTGAGGGTCCTATTCATGCGTTCTACGACCCCTGAACTTTGCGGGTGATACGGGATGTGGAACTTCCATTCCACCTGCAGGGCCTTTACCAAGGCCTGTGTAATTTTTGCTGTAAAGGCGGAGCCTTTATCACTATTGATTTGCAATGGGCACCCCCATCTGGGGATGATTTCCTGAGTTAGGATCCTAGCAACTGTCTTTGCATCCTCAGATTTAGTGGGGAATACCTCTGGCCATCGAGAGAACATGTCTACAATGACCAGGGCATATTCCTGTTTACCAGTACCTGGGATATGGGTGAAGTCAATTTGCAGGTGTGTAAAGGGTGTGGTGGGGTATTCAAGATGCTGATGTTTTGCCTTGTCAGGGTTGTTGGGGTTGTTTCGCAGGCAAGTGATGCATCTACTGACATACTGATCTACTAATGACTTGGCATCCGTGACATAGAAATCATTACGTAAGAGTAAGGTAGTTGTTGCCTTACTGTGGTGTCCTATGCCATGGTAGTGGGCAATGAACAAGGGTGCACTGGACTGGGGTATACAAGGTTTCCCCTCTTTGCAGATTAATCCTGTTTTAGGATTCTTCTGCAAAACTGGGTAAGTCCAGTCAGCTAGGTCGGCATTGGAGGCTGAGGCCTGTAACTGGGTGATCAGGTAATGGTTGTCGAGAGCTGGGGGGGTCATGATGGTCATGTGGGCCTGAGTGATGGGCTGTGAGGCTGCATGTTTGGCAGCAGAGTCAGCAAGGGCATTTCCAAGGGAGACTGCATCCTTCCCCCCGGTGTGTGCCCTGCAATGGAGGATTGCAATGTCAGAGGGTAAGGTTATGGCATGCAGAAGGTCAGAGATGAGTTGGGCATGTGATATGCCTTTTCCATCAGCTCCAAGGAAACCACGGCGTTGCCAAATGACCCCATGGTCATGCACGACGCCGTACCCGTATTTGGAGTCAGTGTAGATGGTGACTGGTTTATTCCGGTAAAGGTGACAAGCCCTTGTGAGAGCAATGAGCTCTGCAGCCTGTGCTGACTGGTAAGTGTCAAAGTCAGAAAAATGTCTTAATGCACACTGCCATATTTGCACCGCACACTGGTCCGTGCTGCGCATGCGTACGCTCTCCCGTGGAAGCGCATACCCGCAATAGCGTGCACTCGCACGCGCAGTATGCGCATTTACGGTAGAGTTTACGTGATCGTAGCGTGCGACTCATTAGTTACAAATGTTCACAATTAATGTAGTTTATAGATCATGGTCCCTTTGATAGATTCTGAAAGTTTGGTTAAAATAGAACGTCCCTGAGCCGAGGAATCCCTCTTTACATCGTACGAAGGGTCTAACAGGAATCATACAGCAGTGTTTGGTACCCATCGGAAGAGTATTTAATCAGCAATATTCCGGTGTTGGTTTGGAGCGGATTAATCGCTCGTGCGAATAGTTATGGACATAACAAGTTATGTCTATTTTCTATTATCATTTGTTCTTACTTAGTCATGCATCAGTGGGTCTCAAATGGCTCTTTGACCTCAGAGATCCCCCAAACAATAGTTTGCATGTTAAGAGGGCCTCATATCTACACATGCATAAGGTAATCACAAGAATAGTAATTGAAGATCAATTGTACTCCAAATCAGTATCTTTCCCGCAGACGGAGTGCAATAGCCTTTAATTACATTGAGCTTTGAGACTCAATGGAGAAGACCAACACCTGTGTTTACAAATGGGGCTGGATTTGTATACAGGAAAATAAGGGCTGAGACGTCATTGTCTCAATTGAAAGTGGACATCATGAATATAGAGCAGAACCCAGACAGGATTCTGTTTTGTATTCGCCAAACAAAAGGTCTCCAGAAGACAGGAATGTGCTGGTCATCACCCATTGTGTTACATAACTTAGGCCACTGATACAAGACAGTTTACCTGTATGAATCAACCTATGACCTTTGTTATAATGCGAAGCCGAATTCCTGCGTCCAATGGACAGTGAGACTGTAGGGACCATTAGATTGCATTGTGTGTGGGGCATAAATAGGCAGGCCGACCATATCCAAGAGCACTCTCTCATCAACGGTTATCTGCTGATAATCGGGAGCTGGATATCGAGGCGCTGGCGATCATACCCTTTGTGCGTAAGTTCTCTCCATAATCATTGTCTTTCTGCGAGCCAATTTCTCTCTCTCTCTCTCTATCTCTCTCTCTCCTCTTTTCTCTTATATACCTTATAGTATTATAGTATTGTATTGTATTGTATCTAGGTCAGCGTAGTATTGTCTATTTGTATTTATTGTTTAGTTCTGTGGTTAGGAAGTCTCTGTTATATTGTAGTGTATCATATGTACTGTTATCCTTTTTTTACAAGTATATTAGATATAATACAGTTAATAGGCTTTGGAACCCTAAACCAGTATCTGTGTATTTTCTATAGTGTTAAGTGTTCACTTGAGCGTCGGTGACGCACAAGCAGCTTTGTAGTTAGTCAGGTTACACAAGGTTGCACTTACACCCTGTACTCACATTAAGGTATGCAGTGTATTTCATTGATATAAGGTTTTACATAAAGGTATAGTGTTGTGAGCGTCGGCATCGCTGGTGACCTCCTCGTGGTCTCGAGCGTAAGCTACGCCATAGCGAATCATTTCCCTAGACATAACCAATAACGTGTCCTGTGATCACTGGGCCGTGAGCGAACGTGACGCTTGAGCGTCTCGCCTACGGCTGAGCGATCGTTACGCAAATAGCGTATCATTACGGTATTTCTTAAATTAACAGCGTACAGTGTTCTTAGCTTCATAAGGGTTGTTTATACGACAAGGAATTTAGCATTGTCAATTGGGGGCGTGTCCTATCCTTCTCATATCTGCACTGGGTAGATCAGCAGACATTATCCCTCCAGCAAAGGGTGGGAGGTTGTCTCGCAGTTGCTGACGGGATAAGCGTCTGCTTTCGCTTAGATTAAGAGTGCTGAAGGAATCCGGGACCGGAAGTAAGAACAAAACGCTTGTGTCTTTTTAAAACTATTTTTCTTTTGTCTTGCGTACGCACGCATATATCTGCATTTCTGTTTCATTTTTCGTATATCACTATTCCTGTTTGCCAAATTTTATAGTTGATAGAAAGGGCTAAAAGGAGATTTGCTGTTATTTAATAAGTAGAGGTAATAGTTAAAGTATAGAACAACACACGGCTTGTCCGAGAGACGAGGCAGCCAGTGTGCAGTGTGGATTGCGGTAGATGATCAGGGATCGTCTACATTGATAAAATATATATTGTGTTACGGTGGATCCTTTGCATTGCGTACACGTGTCGCTAACAAAGACTAGCGTACGCAATCCGAAAGGCAGACGCACGCAGCGTACACTACGCAACGTAGCGTCTGGTTACGCCCACGTAGCTCAAGTCACGAAAAGTTGAATTAGCGCAAAGCGATAATTAGCGCAAAGGCGATAAGTAACGCACAGCGGTAAATAACGCAAGGCGATAAATAACACAAATTGATTTCAGCTTTCCAAAACTTAGTTTAAATACCTTGTTTTACTGTAGTACCTCTGGGGAGAGCTATCAGACTACGGGAAATGATTTTTCTGATCAGAAAACTATAAGAATGATATTGGGTTGAAAACGGTATGAGTGTATTGAATCCCGCTTTGTGGACTTTGTGATCTAGGTGATAATCCCGCTTTGTGGACTTTGTGATCTATGTGATAATTTGTGATCTATGTGGAATGTGATGAGCACGATCTGAGTGAAAACGTGCAACAGAGTGTGATAAAGTTTTCGTTGTATTACGCTCTGGCTGTTTTGGAGCACAGTAGGGAGACTCCAATGATCCTACCATTTATGGGCAACAAGTGTCTATAAGTGGTACGATTGGACCGCACGGTTGTATGTGTGACCAATAACAACGGGTTATGAGGTCGTATATCCATGCGTAAATCTTGCCCTCATACGTGTTGTAGGGAGCACATGCAAGCGTGATTTGTGTAAAGAAAAAGGAAGGGAATTTTCTCAGGAAAATCTCTAGAGATAGGGCCTGCAACGGCTACACGTGTCTGCTAGAAGGCGGAACGGAGATACCCGGAGCAGAAGAAGTTTTAAGGAAGTTCTGTGTTTGGTGCATTTTAGGAAGTTTTTTCTGTGTTAAAAAGGTCCACAATGGCAGCCAAGTGCACAATACAGAGACGGTCGGAGGTCGGGATTCAGACTCCAGAGGCTTGCAGACCCCGAGGGTCTGCTCGGTTAGTAATGTGGGGGAAATATGGTCCCCACTCTGAGACCTTTTGTGATGAATGGACACGAATGACTGCGGGGGATAAGGCACCATTTCCCGGGATAGGTAGTTTTGACTCAGAGGTGTTGCATAATTTAAGGCAAAGGATATGTCTCATCAAATCAGCAAAGAGACGAATCAAGCATTATGATTGTTTACAAATATGGCAACAGGAGAGTGAAATGCAAAGAAATATAACTTACTTACCTAACTTTCATCTTGAGAGAGGAGAAGTGGCAATGGAGGGGATTGTGGTTGCGGAGAGAAGCACAAGGGTGAACAATAAAAATGCTCTTAGCAACAGTAGTACAGATAATAAGAATAAGTGTAATAAATGTAACAAAGATAATTGTAATACTGTTGAATGTACAACTATTAACCCATGCAAGTCGCACCCCATGTTAAACTTTCCTCAGGAACACCAACCAGAAAGTGAACCAAGAACGATGTCGGCACCTCTTTCAGAAGCCATCACACAAGACGTCCAGGTGGACACGACCCAGTCGGTAAAAACTGTAATCAAACCCCCTAATGGAGGGTCAGGTGAGGTCGTGTTCACAGGTATGTATGAAAGATCGTCGGTTAGGAAGGAATATTGCATCACCAGAATGATCGTTTTTGAAGACTGAGAGACAACACCTTTGAGAGGACAGCAGAACAAGAAGAACAACAAGACGAGAGAACTTATTATCGTAACAAGTTCTCTCCCCCTCAAACTGATTTTCTTATACCCCATTTACAAATTTCTTCTTTTCTCCTCCTGTAAGATGGACTTGCCCCAAGAGACTGTGATATGGATTTTTTCCCGTTAACCATGATGTTGACCAGAGCAGTCTGTTTCGGTGAGAGTACCAGTGAGGTCGAGAAAGGATCCAGAAAGGTCCTGAGGACTGAGACGGAGGTGTAAATTTCCAATAGCAACCCAATCACCAAGCAAAGGCGAGTACCGGGCACGATCTAACCACCCTGTTATCTGTAAACATTTTCTTTGAAGGATTGTTAGTTTAAGAAGAAAGACCGTATCTGTAGGCTCTGTAACAAGAATGCCAATCCAGTCTTAATAACCATATGGACCGGCATCCATTGAGTGACTATCACTCTCTAGTGGGTAGCGTATTAAACCAAACAGATTGTTGGGTATGCTCTCAAGTACCTCAGGGTCACAGCAAATCAGGGCTAGTACCATTTCCTTTAACGTTAGGGGAGGTACTTGAGCTAAGTGGTGGGAGACCGGTGGACCGGAGGTTTAACATCTCCAGCCCTCCTAGTTTGAAGCTCCACCAGTACCATGTGGATAGGTCCCTCTTATGTTTTAACATCTCCAATCCTAGAAAACCGGGAAATTGGGAAGTGTCATGGAGCAACCTTACCATGACCTTTTCACACAGAGCAGATAGAATGCCTACAGATACAGAGCTCGTACGCCACATAGCCAGTAGAGGAAAATCTTTTCGGTATCGATATACCTTAGGAAATAGGATTACTAGAGTTGGAGAGGTATCACCAGGATACTGTGCACATGTCATACAAACTGATACGTGCATTAGGCAGATGGAAGAATTAGGGTCAGGAGATTTCACCTGGAAGGTTTGTAACATGGTCATGTCCTTCTCCGTCCCTTATGTTCTCCCCGATGACGCATATTTCATATGCGGGAGAAAGGCGTACAAGTGGCCTGCCCCAAACTCTGAAGGATTGTGTTATATTGGAAAAGTATTGCCTGAAGTGATGACTGTAACACATGACAAAATGAAGGACATACACCGTGGTGCCCAAGCTCCTTATACTCACACTCACTACGAACACCGAGTTAAAAGACAACTGTCAGAAAGGTTAGAGCATCCGGCCTCTGATCTTATCCATGAATCCACCGGGATTCAGGTTCTGGTAGCGTTAGATTCCACTCGTACCGCTCGAGGAGTGATGAATTATAAATACATTTCCGCACTCGCCAATTTGTTAGATAATATCACTGAAATGTATGATGACACGTTTAGATACACTGGAAGGGAACTCCAAGCTTACAAAACAGAACTAGTTCAGCATAGGATGGTTCTTAATTACCTTACAGCAGTAACAGGCGGATATTGTGTTACATTGGCAACACAGTACGGCATAAAGTGTTGCACGTACATCACAAATAGTACCGAGGATCCGGTAGAGGTCATAGACCAAAAGATGGATGATATTCTGCAATTAAAGTGGGAATTTCGTCGGAAACACAATCTCACCCTTGCTGCTGTAGGTAATGAGCTGACTGGTTGGGTGTCATGGTTGAACCCGCGAAATTGGTTCTCCGGTTTGGGAGAGTGGGCTCAAGGAGTCATAATGGATGTTGGAAAGTTTCTCCTGTGTATCTTAGGTGTTGTTATATCTATTGGATTGATATTTAGATGCGGGCAGGCTTTGATGAGGTGTAAACAAAGTACGAAAGTGATGAGCTTGAGGAGTGAGGAAACTGTAATTAACCTGGATTTGATTTATGACCCAATGCTAGAAACCATGACGTAATGATGTAATGAGTATACGGTCCGTCTTTCACCCATTTCTATGTTTTCCTCCGAGGTACAAAGACCCACGTAGACGAAGGATTTGATGAGCCAAGGGGCCGACAACGGAAAGATGGAAAGAAGAAGAGCAGACGACCTGATATACAAGATTTTGATGGACAATGCCATGGGTACCCCAGTTTCCCTAGGAACTTTAAAATCACGCTAGCCCAACATTTTTTGTAAATCCATGGACGTTGTTTGCTTTACTCACGATTTATGAGCAAAAGCACAAAGAAGAAGACTCCAATCAACCGACACCAATCAAGACCTCAATCGACAGATGTACATTTCCCTGACATAGAATATCATTGCATTTTCCATAAGTGTTCTTTATCTTCATCTCTACAACCCTCAGGTAATGACACACATAGTCGATAGGGAATACAGGCACAGATATCAGCAACCACATACCTCCCCCATTCATGTATCATCAACTAAAATGTGCATCCCCATTTTGTTACAACTGAAAGCCGAAATGAGCTCGGTAGAGTTTGACAGCCCATCCACAGACCCTTAGTACGGGATAAGAAGGAATTCAAATGTATACTTCGCAATACCTCGAAGCTTGATCTACCACACGTACGGCACGATGATACATGACCCTCCAAACATGGACTCATACACACATGCTTCTGCTTTCTCACTAGGTCATACCCTCTTCACACCTACTCCATTCTTCTTCCTTTCCCCACCATGGAAATCAATTAACCCCTGACTTACATTTTTCTCCTTAAATATTTTGTGGCAGTTATTATTGACTGCCAAAGGGTGGACTGTCAAAGTCAGAAAAATGTCTTAATGCACACTGCCATATTTGCACCGCACACTGGTCCGTGCTGCGCATGCGTACGCTCTCCCGTGGAAGCGCATACCCGCAATAGCGTGCACTCGCACGCGCAGTATGCGCATTTACGGTAGAGTTTACGTGATCGTAGCGTGCGACTCATTAGTTACAAATGTTCACAATTAATGTAGTTTATAGATCATGGTCCCTTTGATAGATTCTGAAAGTTTGGTTAAAATAGAACGTCCCTGAGCCGAGGAATCCCTCTTTACATCGTACGAAGGGTCTAACAGGAATCATACAGCAGTGTTTGGTACCCATCGGAAGAGTATTTAATCAGCAATATTCCGGTGTTGGTTTGGAGCGGATTAATCGCTCGTGCGAATAGTTATGGACATAACAAGTTATGTCTATTTTCTATTATCATTTGTTCTTACTTAGTCATGCATCAGTGGGTCTCAAATGGCTCTTTGACCTCAGAGATCCCCCAAACAATAGTTTGCATGTTAAGAGGGCCTCATATCTACACATGCATAAGGTAATCACAAGAATAGTAATTGAAGATCAATTGTACTCCAAATCAGTATCTTTCCCGCAGACGGAGTGCAATAGCCTTTAATTACATTGAGCTTTGAGACTCAATGGAGAAGACCAACACCTGTGTTTACAAATGGGGCTGGATTTGTATACAGGAAAATAAGGGCTGAGACGTCATTGTCTCAATTGAAAGTGGACATCATGAATATAGAGCAGAACCCAGACAGGATTCTGTTTTGTATTCGCCAAACAAAAGGTCTCCAGAAGACAGGAATGTGCTGGTCATCACCCATTGTGTTACATAACTTAGGCCACTGATACAAGACAGTTTACCTGTATGAATCAACCTATGACCTTTGTTATAATGCGAAGCCGAATTCCTGCGTCCAATGGACAGTGAGACTGTAGGGACCATTAGATTGCATTGTGTGTGGGGCATAAATAGGCAGGCCGACCATATCCAAGAGCACTCTCTCATCAACGGTTATCTGCTGATAATCGGGAGCTGGATATCGAGGCGCTGGCGATCATACCCTTTGTGCGTAAGTTCTCTCCATAATCATTGTCTTTCTGCGAGCCAATTTCTCTCTCTCTCTCTCTATCTCTCTCTCTCCTCTTTTCTCTTATATACCTTATAGTATTATAGTATTGTATTGTATTGTATCTAGGTCAGCGTAGTATTGTCTATTTGTATTTATTGTTTAGTTCTGTGGTTAGGAAGTCTCTGTTATATTGTAGTGTATCATATGTACTGTTATCCTTTTTTTACAAGTATATTAGATATAATACAGTTAATAGGCTTTGGAACCCTAAACCAGTATCTGTGTATTTTCTATAGTGTTAAGTGTTCACTTGAGCGTCGGTGACGCACAAGCAGCTTTGTAGTTAGTCAGGTTACACAAGGTTGCACTTACACCCTGTACTCACATTAAGGTATGCAGTGTATTTCATTGATATAAGGTTTTACATAAAGGTATAGTGTTGTGAGCGTCGGCATCGCTGGTGACCTCCTCGTGGTCTCGAGCGTAAGCTACGCCATAGCGAATCATTTCCCTAGACATAACCAATAACGTGTCCTGTGATCACTGGGCCGTGAGCGAACGTGACGCTTGAGCGTCTCGCCTACGGCTGAGCGATCGTTACGCAAATAGCGTATCATTACGGTATTTCTTAAATTAACAGCGTACAGTGTTCTTAGCTTCATAAGGGTTGTTTATACGACAAGGAATTTAGCATTGTCATAAGGAATGGGCTGTGCTTCCAGAATAATGTCAGGGAGAGTGACAATAGCATAACCCGCTTGGTACGTGGTGTCATTGGGTCTGCTACAGGAACCATCTACAAAAATGACATCCGCGTCGGGGACAGGGACAGGGGACATGTCCAGTCTGGGGGATGTTTCTGACTCAATGGAGGCCGAGCAGTCATGGGGTTGAGGAGGGTGGTCTTCAGGACCTTTGAGCCCCAGTAGAGCGTTGAGAATGGGTGCAGGACCTGAAGAGTTGGTGGCATACTTAATGGTGAGGGAGGGGTTGTTCAAAAGGAGAACCTCATATCCACTGAGGCGCTGAGCTGACATGTGTTGTGTGTGTAACCCTTTTAAAATGGTTAGAACATCATGAGTGGTGTGAAGTATTGTTGTGTGGCCTAGGGTGAGTGTGGTGGCCATTTCAGTTACCATTGCACAGGCTGCAAGTGCCCTGAGGCAAGCAGGCATACCTTGCACAGTGACAGGCATTACTTTGGAAAAAAATGCCACTGGGCGCAACTTTCCTCCATGAAACTGTGTGAGCACCCCCGCCATGGTTTTACAATTGTCCCTTGCAAACAAATGAAAAGGTAGTACATAGTTGGGGAGGCCAAGTGCCGGACTTTTCATTAACATACACTTTAAGCTCTCATATGCAGTTAACATTTCCTGTGACCATTGTACAGTGTTAGGTTTGTCTTTCAGTGTGGCTTGTCTCAAGATGTTATCATAATAGGAACAATCAGATATCCACTGTCTGCAGTAATTTACCATACCCAGAAAAGACAGCAGTTCTCTCTGGGTAGTTGGGGTGACCAGGCCCAATACAGACTGAATGCGCTGTGGACTGACTTTCCTTTCCCCCTGAGTGAGCACAAAACCTAAGTAATCCACATGCTTCTTACACCATTGCATTTTTGTTTTGGACACCTTGTGTCCACATTCACAGAGCCAGTTTAACAGTGATATACCATCCTCCCGGCAGGCCTCCTCAGTTTGACTACAGAGCAGCAGATCATCTGCATACTGTAGCAGGACTGAACCATGGTGAGGGTGCCAGGGCCCCAATGTGGCCTGGAGTACAATGCTATACACAACAGGTGCGTCAATGAAGCCCTGGGGTAAACGACACCAGGTGAGTTGCTTGCCCTCAAAAGAAAATGCAAAAAGTAACTGTGTCTGTGCATCCACTGGAATGCTAAAAAATGCATTTTTTAAATCAATTACCGAAAAAAATACAGCATCTGCAGGGATAGCTGAAATGAGTGAGTTAATGTCAGGTACAATGGGTGCTATAGGCACAATGAGTTGGTTAATTGCCCTAAGGTCTTGTACAAACCTTACACTGCCATCTGACTTAGCAACAGGGTTGACTGGTGTGCAGTAAGGTGAGATTACGTGTCTGAGAATGCCTTGTTGGAGAAACTGTTGTATCATTGGTCTAAGACCTTCAACCTTCTCTTGTGACAAGGGGTATTGCTTTTGATAGACAGGTTGTGTGTCAGGTTTCAGGGTTGCTCTATATGGTGTGCAAGGAATGAGGCCAGTGTCATAGGGACCCTCCGACCATAGAGCAGGGTTTACTTTGTCAAAATCAGGTGTAATGTCTGTTGCTTCCCACACCGGTAGGTGTGGGGACTCGACCTCCAGGCCGCTGCTAGTGGGTGAAGGGAGAATGGAGATTTCGAGTTTGCTAAGAAGATCCCTTCCCAGAAGATTAATTGGACATTCAGGTATTACAGTGAAATTGTGTTTACCCATATACGTGCCTCCCGTGGTTCTGACACTAAGGGCATCTGTCAGGTAAGCATCTGTGGGTATCCCATTGATTCCCATTGAAGGAGCAGTCTTTTCCAAATGACCATCGTACAGGTCGACACACAAAACACTAGTAGTTGCCCCGCTATCCACCAGGAAAGGGATTGCTCTCTTTCCTATAATCAAGGTTAGTAGCGGTGGGTCCTTCCAGTGTCTGGTGAGCTGGGCAAAGGCTGGGATACCCTCCTCCGGGCCCCGTCAGTGGGAGGGGTCCTGCCAGTCAACTCGGAATCGGACATGATCCTGAAAGGGGTTGTTGTGTGACTGTCGGGGATGATCCCGGGAGGGAGCCGGAGCTTGGGGCTGTCGGTGGTTTTGTGAGGGACAAGGGCAATCCCTTGCCCAGTGATCGTCCCTTCCACAGTTGAAGCAGGAGGTTTGTTTCCTGCTGGCAGAGTCAGGGGGGTGGGGTGGCCTGGCTTGTGGGTTTTGATATCGGGCTGGATTACGGGGTGGGCCAGTGGAGTGCTGCTGGCGTCTATCTCCCCGACCTCTCTGATTTTGGTAATTATGAGTTGGGGCATTCTGCAAGGGTTTTTTAACATCAAAGCATCCTGCAGCTTCCTTTTCATATAAGTGCTTTTCAAATTCCTTAATATTATCAGAGGTCCAGGAAGAAACACCTTGCTTAACTGGGACCATAACAGATGGCAACAAGTTATTTACAAAGGTAGAAATTAGTAAATGGTCTGTATCTACAAGAGTAAGACCTGCATCTTCAGACCAACACTTTTTTAAACCTCTTCCAAAACTCAGTGACAGTTTCAGTGGGCTTTTGTTTACATGCTACGGCAATAGGAAGAGAAGCTCGGGTTTTAAAAATCTCTTTCATATGGGTCTCAATTTCCTTCCACATCTCCGTTACACCGTCCCCAGTATTGAGAGGGTAGCGAACGGCATCGTTAAGGGTGGTAGGAGTGTTTATGGTGGGAATCTTTTTCCAATCCCACCCGTTGTAATGGTCTATAACCCCATCTATGATCAGCTTCATATCTTCTTGAGTATAGCTGCGTCCTGTGCAAGCCTTTTTCAAGTAAGCTATGCAGCCGTCAGGTGCAACAGTGGGTTTGGGACAGTTCTTAACAATTCTGTCTAAATCCTCTATTTCAATGGGTTTCTTTAACAACTGATCCCCTACTGTCATGAAGGGCAGGTGGGTGGCGACACCGAGGAAACCAGTGCCGGATCGCGTTGTGGAGGGGGTGAGAGGGTTGTCAGTAGCAATAGTTAAGTCAGCGTTGCGGCGGGAGACGGTTTGTCTGTTAGGAGTAGGGGCACTAGGGGCGGGGGTGGTTACGTCTATGTGGAGGGTACTGTCAGGGGGGGCTATTCCTCCTGAGCCTCCTTCTCCTTCCCCTTCCCCTCCTCCCCCTCCCCTTTGCATCGGAATTCGTGACAAAGCAACTGCAGCTAAAAGATCTGTGTCTTTTAAGGAGGGGTATAGGGGAGTGTAAGGCGGGGGAGAAGAATTTTTCAGAAACTTGTTGCTTCTAAATTCCTCAGCTTTATGCAGTCTGGAAGTTACAGATTTTATTCTACGCTGTTTCTGCTTGATATTCTTGTCATACCAATGAGGTGCTATCATGAGCCATTGCTCTCCTCCAGCACGCATATATGTCATGTCCCATTGTGGGTCATGATCATACCATGGCCAGGCTTCCTTATCTTCCAGACAAAGACCTTTGACCATGTCCATATAAAAGGGATAATTAATACCGTCACGGGGGAATGGACTGGGGCTGCCAACTTTCTCTGTCCATCCTGCTAAGTTATCCACCCAAGGGTTAACTAAATAATAATCTGTGGTGGAGTTACGGGCAACATACTCTTTACATGTCTCCCCTGGTAAAGGTGGAGGATAAATGACTGTCTTACTCTGACCCCCTCCCATAGTAAAGAATACAATCTACACCAGCTTTCTACGCAATTTCTACAACAACTTATAACAACTGTCTATGCAATATCACAACAAAAATGCAGTTTACAAAAAAAAAAAAAAAACATTCTATGCAATTTCACAACAAAAATACGTTCTATGCAATTTCACAACAAAAAATGCAATTTAAAAACTTTCTATGCATGCATTAGCTAACACCAGTTAATTAGTCATTGACAATATCACAATATTATCTGTATAATGAGAACATGAAATCTTTTGACGGGTACGCTTACCTTCGTACAAGATGTCAGAAAAAATACAGCGTTTTAAACAGGAAGCAAGAAAAGAGTTTTGAGTAAAGATATCTGGCAGACGAAAACTTACCAGCCGTCTGAACCAAATATAAGAACTTATCTCACTACAACATACAAGAATATATATATAGACGATCAGATCGAGGTATAGTCTACGTTACGTATAGACCCCAGGTCTATTTTTTTTTTTTTAAGTATCCCAGATACTAACGTCTTTGGAGAATTGCGCTTTTCTCAGACGTATCTTTAAGTCCCAGACATTAAAGATTCTATGGTATCCCTGATACCTGTTTTATGTTTTTTTTACATAAAACTTCGTAATATTAAGTCCCGGACTTAAATATTACCTTGTCACGTGTTCCCGGAACACTGACACGGATTCAGCTTCAGTGTATGACCGCAATCCTGTATGGCAAAGATAGACAATAAATTCTCTATTTTTTACCATTCAGGGACGATCACTGAATTCCGGACATAGAGCCCCCAGCTGAAAGGATCCCTACCTCTCTTTGATTACCTCGATGTGATGGCCACTGACGTCAGTGAGAGCAATCCTTAACGTTACACATAATACACGACACCATGTAGTTAAGAATCACTCTGCGTTTATTGTTCATAACAATGGTATATAAGGCATCATTGTCTAGGGAGGGATTGGAATGTCCAGGGAGGGGTAGGCAAAAGTAAATACTTTATTGGTTTAACTTTACTGCATAGGAGGGATAAAACAGGCTACATGGGGGGGATGTAGGATACAGCCTAGTACTTCATCTAGGGGTGGTGATTTCACACAGTTCCCAACAAACTATGGGTGGAACTATATTTATTTTATGCAATGCAAGCTAAATCCAAGGCAAAAGAAAAAGAAACAATATTTACACAATGCACAATGACAGAGGAGATTTAACCCTTCAAGTTCCTGTACATGCTCTGTAGCATGCCATGGTGTCTGATGTCACTCTCTGTAGCCGCAGCGCTCCTGAGTTCCTGTACATGCTCTGTTGCATGCCATGGTGTCTGATGTCGCTCTCTGTAGCCGCAGCGCTCCTGAGTTCCTGTACATGCTCTGTTACATGCCATGGTGTCTGAGGTCACTCTCTGTAGCCGCAGCGCTCCTGAGTTCCTGTACATGCTCTGTTACATGCCATGGTGTCTGATGTCGCTCTCTGTAGCCGCAGCGCTCCTGAGTTCCTGTACATGCTCTGTTACATGCCATGGTGTCTGATGTCACTCTCTGTAGCCGCAGCGCTCCTGAGTTCCTGTACATGCTCTGTTACATGCCATGGTGTCTGATGTCACTCTCTGTAGCCGCAGCGCTCCTGAGTTCCTGTACATGCTCTGTTACATGCCATGGTGTCTGATGTCATTCTCTGTAGCCGCAGCGCTCCTGAGTTCCTGTACATGCTCTGTTACATGCCATGGTGTCTGATGTCATTCTCTGTAGCCGCAGCGCTCCTGAGTTCCTGTACATGCTCTGTTGCATGCCATGGTGTCTGATGTCGCTCTCTGTAGCCGCAGCGCTCCTGAGTTCCTGTACATGCTCTGTTACATGCCATGGTGTCTGATGTCATTCTCTGTAGCCGCAGCGCTCCTGAGTTCCTGTACATGCTCTGTTACATGCCATGGTGTCTGATGTCATTCTCTGTAGCCGCAGCGCTCCTGAGTTCCTGTACATGCTCTGTTACATGCCATGGTGTCTGATGTCGCTCTCTGTAGCCGCAGCGCTCCTGAGTTCCTGTACATGCTCTGTTACATGCCATGGTGTCTGAGGTCACTCTCTGTAGCCGCAGCGCTCCTGAGTTCCTGTACATGCTCTGTTACATGCCATGGTGTCTGATGTCACTCTCTGTAGCCGCAGCGATCCTGAGTTCCTGTACATGCTCTGTTACATGCCATGGTGTCTGATGTCACTCTCTGTAGCCGCAGAGCTCCTGAGTTCCTGTACATGCTCTGTTACATGCCATGGTGTCTGATGTCACTCTCTGTAGCCGCAGCGATCCTGAGTTCCTGTACATGCTCTGTTACATGCCATGGTGTCTGATGTCACTCTCTGTAGCCGCAGCGCTCCTGAGTTCCTGTACATGCTCTGTTGCATGCCATGGTGTCTGATGTCGCTCTCTGTAGCCGCAGCGCTCCTGAGTTCCTGTACATGCTCTGTTGCATGCCATGGTGTCTGATGTCACTCTCTGTAGCCGCAGCGCTCCTGAGTTCCTGTACATGCTCTGTTACATGCCATGGTGTCTGATGTCGCTCTCTGTAGCCGCAGCACTCCTGAGTTCCTGTACATGCTCTGTTGCATGCCATGGTGTCTGATGTCACTCTCTGTAGCCGCAGCGCTCCTGAGTTCCTGTACATGCTCTGTTACATGCCATGGTGTCTGATGTCACTCTCTGTAGCCGCAGAGCTCCTGAGTTCCTGTACATGCTCTGTTGCATGCCATGGTGTCTGATGTCGCTCTCTGTAGCCGCAGCGCTCCTGAGTTCCTGTACATGCTCTGTTACATGCCATGGTGTCTGATGTCACTCGCTGTAGCCGCAGCGCTCCTGAGTTCCTGTACATGCTCTGTTACATGCCATGGTGTCTGATGTCACTCGCTGTAGCCGCAGCGCTCCTGAGTTCCTGTACATGCTCTGTTACATGCCATGGTGTCTGATGTCACTCTCTGTAGCCGCAGCGCTCCTGAGTTCCTGTACATGCTCTGTTACATGCCATGGTGTCTGATGTCACTCTCTGTAGCCGCAGCGCTCCTGAGTTCCTGTACATGCTCTGTTACATGCCATGGTGTCTGAGGTCACTCTCTGTAGCCGCAGCGCTCCTGAGTTCCTGTACATGCTCTGTTACATGCCATGGTGTCTGATGTCACTCTCTGTAGCCGCAGCGCTCCTGAGTTCCTGTACATGCTCTGTTGCATGCCATGGTGTCTGATGTCACTCTCTGTAGCCGCAGAGCTCCTGAGTTCCTGTACATGCTCTGTTACATGCCATGGTGTCTGATGTCACTCTCTGTAGCCGCAGCACTCCTGAGTTCCTGTACATGCTCTGTTGCATGCCATGGTGTCTGATGTCACTCTCTGTAGCCGCAGCGCTCCTGAGTTCCTGTACATGCTCTGTTACATACCATGGTGTCTGATGTCACTCTCTGTAGCCGCAGCGCTCCTGAGTTCCTGTACATGCTCTGTAGCATGCCATGGTGTCTGATGTCGCTCTCTGTAGCCGCAGCGCTCCTGAGTTCCTGTACATGCTCTGTTACATGCCATGGTGTCTGATGTCACTCTCTGTAGCCGCAGAGCTCCTGAGTTCCTGTACATGCTCTGTTGCATGCCATGGTGTCTGATGTCACTCTCTGTAGCCGCAGCGCTCCTGAGTTCCTGTACATGCTCTGTTACATGCCATGGTGTCTGATGTCGCTGTTTGTAGCCGCAGCGCTCCTGAGTTCCTGTACATGCTCTGTTGCATGCCATGGTGTCTGATGTCACTCTCTGTAGCCGCAGCGCTCCTGAGTTCCTGTACATGCTCTGTTACATGCCATGGTGTCTGATGTCGCTGTTTGTAGCCGCAGAGCTCCTGAGTTCCTGTACATGCTCTGTTACATGCCATGGTGTCTGAGGTCACTCTCTGTAGCCGCAGCGCTCCTGAGTTCCTGTACATGCTCTGTTACATGCCATGGTGTCTGATGTCGCTGTTTGTAGCCGCAGAGCTCCTGAGTTCCTGTACATGCTCTGTTACATGCCATGGTGTCTGAGGTCACTCTCTGTAGCCGCAGCGCTCCTGAGTTCCTGTACATGCTCTGTTACATGCCATGGTGTCTGAGGTCACTCTCTGTAGCCGCAGCGCTCCTGAGTTCCTGTACATGCTCTGTTACATGCCATGGTGTCTGATGTCACTCTCTGTAGCCGCAGAGCTCCTGAGTTCCTGTACATGCTCTGTTACATGCCATGGTGTCTGATGTCATTCTCTGTAGCCGCAGCGCTCCTGAGTTCCTGTACATGCTCTGTTACATGCCATGGTGTCTGATGTCGCTCTCTGTAGCCGCAGCGCTCCTGAGTTCCTGTACATGCTCTGTTACATGCCATGGTGTCTGAGGTCACTCTCTGTAGCCGCAGCGCTCCTGAGTTCCTGTACATGCTCTGTTACATGCCATGGTGTCTGATGTCACTCTCTGTAGCCGCAGCGATCCTGAGTTCCTGTACATGCTCTGTTACATGCCATGGTGTCTGATGTCACTCTCTGTAGCCGCAGAGCTCCTGAGTTCCTGTACATGCTCTGTTACATGCCATGGTGTCTGATGTCACTCTCTGTAGCCGCAGCGATCCTGAGTTCCTGTACATGCTCTGTTACATGCCATGGTGTCTGATGTCACTCTCTGTAGCCGCAGCGCTCCTGAGTTCCTGTACATGCTCTGTTGCATGCCATGGTGTCTGATGTCGCTCTCTGTAGCCGCAGCGCTCCTGAGTTCCTGTACATGCTCTGTTGCATGCCATGGTGTCTGATGTCACTCTCTGTAGCCGCAGCGCTCCTGAGTTCCTGTACATGCTCTGTTACATGCCATGGTGTCTGATGTCGCTCTCTGTAGCCGCAGCACTCCTGAGTTCCTGTACATGCTCTGTTGCATGCCATGGTGTCTGATGTCACTCTCTGTAGCCGCAGCGCTCCTGAGTTCCTGTACATGCTCTGTTACATGCCATGGTGTCTGATGTCACTCTCTGTAGCCGCAGAGCTCCTGAGTTCCTGTACATGCTCTGTTGCATGCCATGGTGTCTGATGTCGCTCTCTGTAGCCGCAGCGCTCCTGAGTTCCTGTACATGCTCTGTTACATGCCATGGTGTCTGATGTCACTCGCTGTAGCCGCAGCGCTCCTGAGTTCCTGTACATGCTCTGTTACATGCCATGGTGTCTGATGTCACTCGCTGTAGCCGCAGCGCTCCTGAGTTCCTGTACATGCTCTGTTACATGCCATGGTGTCTGATGTCACTCTCTGTAGCCGCAGCGCTCCTGAGTTCCTGTACATGCTCTGTTACATGCCATGGTGTCTGATGTCACTCTCTGTAGCCGCAGCGCTCCTGAGTTCCTGTACATGCTCTGTTACATGCCATGGTGTCTGAGGTCACTCTCTGTAGCCGCAGCGCTCCTGAGTTCCTGTACATGCTCTGTTACATGCCATGGTGTCTGATGTCACTCTCTGTAGCCGCAGCGCTCCTGAGTTCCTGTACATGCTCTGTTGCATGCCATGGTGTCTGATGTCATTCTCTGTAGCTGCAGCGCTCCTGAGTTCCTGTACATGCTCTGTTGCATGCCATGGTGTCTGATGTCACTCTCTGTAGCCGCAGAGCTCCTGAGTTCCTGTACATGCTCTGTTACATGCCATGGTGTCTGATGTCATTCTCTGTAGCCGCAGCACTCCTGAGTTCCTGTACATGCTCTGTTGCATGCCATGGTGTCTGATGTCACTCTCTGTAGCCGCAGCGCTCCTGAGTTCCTGTACATGCTCTGTTACATACCATGGTGTCTGATGTCACTCTCTGTAGCCGCAGCGCTCCTGAGTTCCTGTACATGCTCTGTAGCATGCCATGGTGTCTGATGTCGCTCTCTGTAGCCGCAGCGCTCCTGAGTTCCTGTACATGCTCTGTTACATGCCATGGTGTCTGATGTCACTCTCTGTAGCCGCAGAGCTCCTGAGTTCCTGTACATGCTCTGTTGCATGCCATGGTGTCTGATGTCACTCTCTGTAGCCGCAGCGCTCCTGAGTTCCTGTACATGCTCTGTTACATGCCATGGTGTCTGATGTCGCTGTTTGTAGCCGCAGCGCTCCTGAGTTCCTGTACATGCTCTGTTGCATGCCATGGTGTCTGATGTCACTCTCTGTAGCCGCAGCGCTCCTGAGTTCCTGTACATGCTCTGTTACATGCCATGGTGTCTGATGTCACTCTCTGTAGCCGCAGCGCTCCTGAGTTCCTGTACATGCTCTGTTGCATGCCATGGTGTCTGATGTCGCTCTCTGTAGCCGCAGCGCTCCTGAGTTCCTGTACATGCTCTGTTACATGCCATGGTGTCTGATGTCGCTCTCTGTAGCCGCAGCGCTCCTGAGTTCCTGTACATGCTCTGTTACATGCCATGGTGTCTGATGTCGCTCTCTGTAGCCGCAGCGCTCCTGAGTTCCTGTACATGCTCTGTTGCATGCCATGGTGTCTGATGTCACTCTCTGTAGCCGCAGCGCTCCTGAGTTCCTGTACATGCTCTGTTACATGCCATGGTGTCTGATGTCACTCTCTGTAGCCGCAGAGCTCCTGAGTTCCTGTACATGCTCTGTTACATGCCATGGTGTCTGATGTCACTCTCTGTAGCCGCAGCGCTCCTGAGTTCCTGTACATGCTCTGTAGCATGCCATGGTGTCTGATGTCACTCTCTGTAGCCGCAGCGCTCCTGAGTTCCTGTACATGCTCTGTTACATGCCATGGTGTCTGATGTCACTCTCTGTAGCCGCAGCGCTCCTGAGTTCCTGTACATGCTCTGTTACATGCCATGGTGTCTGATGTCACTCTCTGTAGCCGCAGAGCTCCTGAGTTCCTGTACATGCTCTGTTACATGCCATGGTGTCTGATGTCACTCTCTGTAGCCGCAGCGCTCCTGAGTTCCTGTACATGCTCTGTTACATGCCATGGTGTCTGATGTCACTCACTGTAGCCGCAGCGCTCCTGAGTTCCTGTACATGCTCTGTTACATGCCATGGTGTCTGATGTCACTCTCTGTAGCCGCAGCGCTCCTGAGTTCCTGTACATGCTCTGTTACATGCCATGGTGTCTGATGTCACTCTCTGTAGCCGCAGTGCTCCTGAGTTCCTGTACATGCTCTGTTACATGCCATGGTGTCTGATGTCACTCTCTGTAGCCGCAGAGCTCCTGAGTTCCTGTACATGCTCTGTTACATGCCATGGTGTCTGATGTCACTCTCTGTAGCCGCAGCGCTCCTGAGTTCCTGTACATGCTCTGTTGCATGCCATGGTGTCTGATGTCACTCTCTGTAGCCGCAGCGCTCCTGAGTTCCTGTACATGCTCTGTTACATGCCATGGTGTCTGATGTCACTCTCTGTAGCCGCAGCGCTCCTGAGTTCCTGTACATGCTCTGTTACATGCCATGGTGTCTGATGTCCCTCTCTGTAGCCGCAGCGCTCCTGAGTTCCTGTACATGCTCTGTTGCATGCCATGGTGTCTGATGTCATTCTCTGTAGCCGCAGCGCTCCTGAGTTCCTGTACATGCTCTGTAGCATGCCATGGTGTCTGATGTCATTCTCTGTAGCCGCAGCGCTCCTGAGTTTAGGCTGCGTGGAGGGTTAGGGATAGGCTGCGGGGGAGGGAGGGTTAAGCTGCGGTGTGGGTTAGGATTAGGCTGCTGGAGACGGAGGGTTAGGCTGCGGGGAGGGTTAGGGATAGGCTGCGGGGGAGGGAGGGTTAGGGTTAAGCTGCGGGGTGGGTTAGGGATAGGCTGCGGGAGACGGAGGGTTAGGCTTCGGGGAGGGTTAGGGATAGGCTGCGGGGGAGGGTTAGGGTTAGGCTGCGGGAGGGTTAGGGATAGGCTGCGGTGGAGGGAGAGTTAGGGTTAGGCTGCGGGGACTGTTAGGGATAGGCTGCATGAGAGCTAGGGTTAGGTTTAGGCTGCGGGAGGGTTAGGGATAGGCTGCGGGGGAGGGAGGGTTAGGGTTAGGCTGCGTGAGGGTTAGGGATAGGCTGCGGGGGAGGGAGGGTTAGGGTTAGGCTGCGTGAGGGTTAGGGATAGGCTGCGGGGGAGGGAGGGTTAGGATTATGCTGTGGGGAGGGTTAGGAATAGGCTGCGGGGGAGGGAGGGTTAGGGTTATGCTGTGGGGAGGGTTAGGAATAGGCTGCCGGGGAGGGAGGGTTAGGGTTAGGCTGCGGGGAGGGTTAGGGATAGGCTGCGGGAGAGGGAGGGTTTACGGTTAGGCTGCAGGAGGGTTAGGGATAGGCTACGCGGGAGGGAGGGTTAGGGTTAGGCTGTGGGGAGGGTTAGGGATAGACTGCGGGGGAGGGAGGGTTAGGCTGCGGGAGGGTTAGGGATAGGCTACGCGGGAGGGAGGGTTAGGTTTAGGCTGCGGGAGGGTTAGGGATAGGCTGCAGGAGAGGGAGGGTTAGGCTGCGGGAGGGTTAGGGATAGGTTGCGCGGGAGGGAGGGTTAGGGTTAGGCTGCGGGGAGTGTTAGGGATAGGCTGCAGGAGAGGGAGGGTTAGGGTTAGGCTACGGGAGGGTTAGGGACAGGCTGCGGTAGGGTTAGGCTGCGGGGGAAGGAGGGTTAGGGTTAGGCTGCGGGGAGGGTTAGGGTTAGGCTGCGGGGGAGGGAGGGTTAGGTTTAGGCTGCGGGGAGGGTTAGGGATAGGCTGCGGGGAGGGTTAGGGACAGGCTGCGGGGAGGGTTAGGGACAGGCTGCGGGGAGGGTTAGGTTAGGCTGCTGGGGAGGGAGGGTTAGGGACAGGCTGCGGGGGAAGGAGGGTTAGGGTTAGGCTGCGGGGGAGGGAGGGTTAGAGTTAGGCTGCGGGGAGTGTTAGGGTTAGGCTGCGGGGGAGGGAGGGTTAGGGTTAGGCTGCGGGGAGTGTTAGGGTTAGGCTGCGGGGGAGGGAGGGTTAGATTTAGGCTGCGGGGAGGGTTAGGGATAGGCTGCGGGGGAGGGAGGGTTAGGGTTAAGCTGCGGAGTGGGTTAGGGATAGGCTGCGGGAGACGGAGGGTTAGGCTTCGGGGAGGGTTAGGGATAGGCTGCGGGGGAGGGAGGGTTAGGGTTAGGCTGCGGGAGGGTTAGGGATAGGCTGCTGGGAGTGTTAGGGATAGGCTGCAGGAGAGGGAGGGTTAGGCTGCGGGAGGGTTAGGGATAGGCTGCGGGAGGGTTAGGGATAGGCTGCGGGGGAGGGAGGGTTAGGGTTAGGCTGCGTGACGGTTAGGGATAGGCTGCGGGGGAGGGTTAGGGTTAGGCTACGGGGAGGGTTAGGGATAGGCTGCGGGGAAGGGAGGTTTAGGTTTAGGCTGCGGGAGGGTTAGGGATAGGCTGCGGGGGAGGGAGGGTTAGGGTTAGGCTGCGATTAGGGATAGGCTGTGGGAGAGGGAGGGTTAGGGTTAGGCTGCGGGGAGGGTTAGGGACAGGCTGCGGGGAGGGTTAGGCTGCGGGGAGGGTTAGGGACAGGCTGCGGGGGGAGGGAGGGTTAGGGACAGGCTGCGGGGGAAGGAGGGTTAGGCTGCGGGGGAGGGAGGGTTAGGGTTAGGCTGCGGGGAGTGTTAGGGTTAGGCTGCGGGGAGGGTTAGGGTTAGGCTGCGGGGGAGGGAGGGTTAGGGTTAGGCTGCGGGGAGGGTTAGGGTTAGGCTGCGGGGGAGGGAGGGTTAGGTTTAGGCTGCGGGGAGGGTCAGGGATAGGCTGCTGGGGAGGGAGGGTTAGGGTTAAGCTGCGGGGTGGGTTAGGGATAGGCTGCAGGAGACGGAGGGTTAGGCTGCGGGGAGGGTTAGGGATAGGCTGCGGGGGAGGGAGGGTTAGGGTTAGGCTGCGGGAGGGTTAGGCTGCGGGGGAGGGAGGGTTAGGGTTAGGCTGCGGGGAGGGTTAGGGACAGGCTGCGGGGAGGGTTAGGGACAGGCTGCGGGGGGAGGGAGGGTTAGGGACAGGCTGCGGGGGAAGGAGGGTTAGGCTGCGGGGGAGGGAGGGTTAGGGTTAGGCTGCGGGGAGTGTTAGGGTTAGGCTGCGGGGGATTGAGGGTTAGGGTTAGGCTGCGGGGAGTGTTAGGGTTAGGCTGCGGGGGAGGGAGGGTTAGGTTTAGGCTGCGGGGAGGGAGGGTTAGGGTTAAGCTGCAGGGTGGGTTAGGGATAGGCTGCGGGAGATGGAGGGTTAGGCTTCAGGGAGGCTTAGGGATAGGCTGCGGGGGAGGGAGGGTTAGGGTTAGGCTACGGGAGGGTTAGGGATAGGCTGCGGTGGAGGGAGGGTTAGGGTTAGGCTGCGGGGAGTGTTAGGGATAGGCTGCATGAGAGGGAGGGTTAGGTTTAGGCTGCGGGAGGGTTAGGGATAGGGTGCGGGGGAGGGAGGGTTAGGCTGCGTGAGGGTTAGGGATAGGCTGCGGGGGAGGGAGGGTTAGGGTTATGCTGCGGGGAGGGTTAGTAATAGGCTGCGGGGGAGGGAGGGTTAGGGTTAGGCTGCGGGGAGGGTTAGGGATAGGCTGCGGGAGAGGGAGGGTTTACGGTTAGGCTGCGGAAGGGTTAGGGATAGGCTGCGGGGGAGGGTTAGGGTTAAGCTACGGGGAGGGTTAGGGATAGGCTGCGGGGGAGGGAGGTTTAGGTTTAGGCTGCGGGAGGGTTAGGGATAGGCTGCGGGGGAGGGAGGGTTAGGGTTAGGCTGCGGTTAGGGATAAGCTGCAGGAGAGGGAGGGTTAGGGTTAGGCTGCGGGGGAGGGAGGGTTAGGGTTAGGCTGCGGGGAGGGTTAGGGTTAGGCTGCGGGGAGGGTTAGGGCTAGGCTGCGTGGGAGGGAGGGTTAGGGTTAGGCTGCCGGGAGGGTTACGGTCAGGCTGCGGGAGAGGGAGGGTTAGGTTTAGGCTGCGGGGAGGGTTAGGGATAGGCTGCGGGGGAGGGAGGGTTAGGGTTAAGCTACGGGGAGGGTTAGGGATAGGCTGCGGGGGAGGGAGGTTTAGGTTTAGGCTGCGGGAGGGTTAGGGATAGGCTGCGGGGGAGGGAGGGTTAGGGTTAGGCTGCGGTTAGGGATAAGCTGCGGGAGAGGGAGGGTTAGGGTTAGGCTCCGGGGGAGGGAGGGTTAGGGTTAGGCTGCGGGGAGGGTTAGGGTTAAGCTGCGGGGAGGGTTAGGGATAGGCTGCGGGGGAGGGAGGGTTAGGGTTAGGCTGCGGGAGGGTTAGGCTGCGTGGGAGGGAGAGTTAGGGTTAGGCTGCGGGGAGGGTTAGGGACAGGCTGCGGGGAGGGTTAGGCTGCGGGGAGGGTTAGGGACAGGCTGCGGGGGGGGGGAGGGTTAGGGACAGGCTGCGGGGGAAGGAGGGTTAGGCTGCGGGGGAGGGAGGGTAAGGGTTAGGCTGCGGGGAGTGTTAGGGTTAGGCTGCGGGGGAGGGAGGGTTAGGTTTAGGCTGCGGGGAGGGTTAGGGATAGGCTGCGGGGGAGGGAGGGTTAGGGTTAAGCTGCGGGGTGGGTTAGGGATAGGCTGCGGGAGACGGAGGGTTAGGCTTCGGGAAGGGTAGGGATAGGCTTCGGGGGAGGGAGGGTTAGGGTTAGGCTGCGGGAGGGTTAGGGATAGGCTGCGGTGGAGGGAGGGTTAGGGTTAGGCTGCGGGGAGTGTTAGGGATAGGCTGCATGAGAGGGAGGGTTAGGTTTAGGCTGCGGGAGGGTTAGGGATAGGCTGCGGGGGAGGGAGGGTTAGGGTTAGGCTGTGGGGAGGGTTAGGAATAGGCTGCGGGGGAGGGAGGGCTAGGGTTAGGCTGCGGGGAGGGTTAGGGATAGGCTGCGGGAGAGGGAGGGTTTACGGTTAGGCTGCGGGAGGGTTAGGGATAGGCTACGCGGGAGGGAGGGTTAGGGTTAGGCTGTGGGGAGGTTTAGGGATAGACTGCGGGGGAGGGAGGGTTAGGTTTAGGCTGCGGGAGGGTTAGGGATAGGCTGCGGGAGAGGGAGGGTTAGGCTGCGGGAGGGTTAGGGATAGGTTGCAGGAGAGGGAGGGTTAGGGTTAGGCTGCGGGGAGTGTTAGGGATAGACTGCAGGAGAGGGAGGGTTAGGGTTAGGCTGCGGAAGGGTTAGGGATAGGCTGCGGTAGGGTTAGGCTGCGGGGGAGGGAGGGTTAGGGTTAGGCTGCGGGGAGGGTTAGGGTTAGGCTGCGGGGGAGGGAGGGTTAGGTTTAGGCTGCGGGGAGGGTTAGGGATAGGCTGCGGGGAGGGATAGGGACAGGCTGCGGGGAGGGTTAGGGTTAGGCTGCGGGGAGGGTTAGGTTAGGCTGCTGTGGAGGGAGGGTTAGGGACAGGCTGCGGGGAAGGAGGGTTAGGGTTAGGCTGCGGGGGAGGGAGGGTTAGGGTTAGGCTGCGGGGAGTATTAGGGTTAGGCTGCGGGGGAGGGAGGGTTAGATTTAGGCTGCGGGGAGGGTTAGGGATAGGCTCCGGGGGAGGGAGGGTTAGGGTTAAGCTGCGGGGTGGGTTAGGGATAGGCTGGGGGAGACGGAGGGTTAGGTTTCGGGGAGGGTTAGGGATAGGCTGCGGGGGAGGGAGGGTTAGGGTTAGGCTGCGGAGGGTTAGGGATAGGCTGCGGTGGAGGGTTAGGGTTAGGCTGCGGGGAGTGTTAGGGATAGGCTGCAGGAGAGGGAGGGTTATGGTTAGGCTGCGGGAGGGTTAGAGATAGGCTGCTGGGGAGGGAGGGTTAGGTTTAGGCTGCGGGAGGGTTAGGGATAGGCTGCGGGGGAGGGAGGGTTAGGGTTAGGCTGCGTGAGGGTTAGGGGTAGGCTGCGGGGGAGGGAGGGTTAGGGTTAGGCTGCGGGGAGGGTTAGAGATAGGCTGCGGGAGAGGGAGGGTTAGGGTTAGGCTGTGGGTAGGGTTAGGGATAGGCTGCGGGGGAGGCAGGGTTAGGGTTAGGCTTCGGGGAGGGTTAGGGATAGACTGCTGTTACGTTCCTGGTGCTCAGAACAAGAGAGATGTTGTGTAGTGAGTCCAGAGCACCAGAACGCGACGCTGAAATAAGGTGTGGTATGGAAATAGCCCCTAGCAGCCTACCTCCATTGTTTCACCCGTGTGGTCAGTTCACGCCTGCATGACTATGGTTTCTTGGGCCCACGGCAGCCGCGTTTGAAGGGCGGATTAGGTCTGCCCAACTCCGATGCCCCCAGGTCTTAGAGTGAGACAAGGCGTGAACCGAGACAGGATAATAACAAGGGGACCTCTAACTAAAACAAACAGAAGGCTAGGGGCTACTAACAACCCTAAAACTAAATACATGTGCGGCACGCCGCCAAAGGAAAAGAACAACAAAGGAAATGCTGTCCACATGCCGACACAATACTGTTGTGTACCGGCGGTGACAGCATATGCAGAACTCTCTGCAAAACACCAGTAACAGACATAACCAAGGAATACAGCGGCCTAGGCCGACGGATGCGGCTAAGCCGCTACTCACGGAACCGGTACAAATACTGGCAAATGGACAGGAACCCCCAATGTAGCCGACACCGGCTCTCAGAACCGGAGGACAGGCAGAATCCCAAACGACAGACCGGTGGACACCAAGAAGCCAGATACTCGACCAGGCACAGACAAAGCCACAGGACTTCTGGACAGGAACGCTTCACGGCAGGACATGGGATCAGACACTGGATCCGACACTCAGGAACCGACACTCAGGAACCGACACTCAGGAACTAGCTCAGAACTCAAGAACTATCACCGGCGTCTGTGTATTGCACTGAGCCAGAATATAACAGAGAGCCCTAATTAATTATGTTGTGCAGCTGCCTGTTGCATGACTCCAAACTGACAAGATGCAATTAGCAGACAGGTGAGGCCAACCACATGGAAACAGGCTGCAATTACACAGACTCACCATCGACAGCAAACAATAATCTTCTAAACCAGAGCAAAGGGAAATCCTGGCCTGCAAGAGAACTATAAACATAAAATACGGAAAACAGGAATGAACCACTACCTGTGGTTCATAACAGTACCCTCTCCTTAAGGGTGAGCTCCGAACACCCCATGACACCCACGGGTAACATAAACAGAAGTATAACATAAAATACATAACCAAAATGCAAAACAGGAATGAGCCACAGCCGTGGCTCATTACAGTACCCCCCCCCCCACCTTGAGGAGGGGTCAACGGACCCCAAAATTCAGGTTTTCCAAAACAAGGTGTACATTAATAAACCTGACACTGGAACAAACAGACAAAGACAAGAAACAGAAACAAGCTGTGGCAACAGCTTGTAACAGTGCCCCCCCCCCTTGACGGTGGCCACTGGACACAAGACAAGGGGGAAAAAAAATACCCTTTTTTTTTTTATATAAACCACAAGGCAAGAGTCAGCAATATTTCTTTTTCTTTTTCTTCTTTTTACCCTGTGCTTGCTTGGCGACACCAGGAAAGGAAGAAATCTCTGGCTCAAACAATCAGATGCTTCTTCCGTCTCCTACCAGAGTGCCCCGGCATATAAGAAACCTCATCAGTTTCGGAATCTGAGAACAGACCATAGATTGGTTCCTTTCCCCTAGGTACTGAAACTTTAGAAGATTTCCTGTAGGGAGAAGACAGGAAAGCACATCCAGTAGCAATGGTAATAGGCTGTGATTTTTGTGCCGAGTTTACAGTATACGGTGGACTCTCAGCATATAAGACGGGTGACCTAGAGGAACCTGAACCAATTTCTTTGGAACCATATCTCTTAATAACTGCATCACTGAATGCCGGGGGATCCTGAAGAATGGGATCTTCAGCTTTCATTAAGCTGGACGCCCACTCAAAAGGCTCTCCTCTAAAGGAATATATCAGATAGAGCACAAGGTTCTCTGAAGTGATGCCCAGAAATGGTCTAGACAACAAAATAGTGTAATAGTGTTTGTAAAGCGCCAGAAATTGGACTAAGTTCCCATCAAAGTTTATAGATGTTGAGATATCAACAGAGTCAGGATCTGCTTCCTTCCCATCTGACTGACTAGAGTGCTTTGCTAGGACCTGGTCACTACTGACCTTACTCGAGGCTGAGACTTTCTGAACCCCACCTGGGGCAGTGACTTTCTGAACCCCACCTGGGGCAGTGACTTTCTGAACCCCACCCGGGGCAGTGACTTTCTGAACCCCACCCGGGGCAGTGACTTTCTGAACCCCACCTGGGGCAGTGACATTCTGAACCCCACCCGGGGCAGTGACATTCTGAACCCCACCCGGGGCAGTGGCTTTCTGAACCCCACCCGGGGCAGTGGCTTTCTGAACCCCACCCGGGGCAGTGGCCCTCGGAACCCCCGCTGGGGCAGTGGCCTTCGGGAACCCCGCTGGGGCAGTGGCCTTCGGAAACCCCGCTGGGGCAGTGGCCTTCGGGAACCCCGCTGGGGTCAGCACCTCGGATTCTTTTACTGGGACCTGGCTGTCTGCCTCCCTCTCTGGGACCGGGCCGTCAGCCTCCCTCTCTGGGACCGGGCCGTCAGCCTCCCTCTCTGAGTCGATAATTATCGAAACTTCTCCCGGGACTATGACTTCCGGGACTTTTGCTGAATCTATAACCTTCAGAACCTCCACTAACGCTATGCCTCTTGAGTCCTTTCCTGGGGAATCGACTTCTAGACCCTTCTCTGGGGCTGTGTCTCTCGAGACCCCACTTGGGGATATTACTTCAAAGATCCCTTCTGGGGTTTTGCTTCTCGAGTTCCCTTCTAGAACTATGGTTTTAGATACCCTTTCTGGGGTTGCGCTTTTCAAGTCCCTACCTGGGGTAACAGCTTCTGAGACCCCTTCTGGTATTGACACCTGAGCTATAATATTCGATGTCCCTCTATGACCTAGAGGATCGGGTACCGCTCCAGGACTCTGGGCATCGGGTACCGCTCCAGGACTCTGGGCATCGGGTACCGCTCCAGGACTCTGGGCATCAAGTACCGCTCCAGGACTCTGGGCATCGGGTACCACTCCAGGACTCTGGGCATCGGGTACCGCTCCAGGACTCTGGGCATCGGGTACCGCTCCAGGACTCTGGGCATCGGGTACCGCTCCAGGACTCTGGGCATCGGGTACCGCTCCAGGACTCTTGGCATCGGGTACCGCTCCAGGACCCCGGGCATCGGGAACCGCTCCAGGGGTTTGCAACTCTGCTTCAACAGGAAAATCAAGAGAGGAGAGAAACATTCTCCTTTGGTTCCTGAATCTATAATGGGGCTCCCTAGCCCAAGGACCCCAATTATAGGACAGAGTGCTTTTTAGTGTGGGTTGTGTGACAAGTACCTCTGCCACAGTAGAGACAGGAATAGGTCTTATATCCTGACTCAACTTGGCCAGAGGGCAGGACTTGTCGCCACACTTTGGCTTGCGCAACTCACAGGTCTGCAGATAGTGGCCTAAACCCCACAATATAGGCATAAATTTGAGTTTCTGCGACGCAGACGCTCCTCTTCTGAGAGCCTGGGCCGCGGAAAACGTTTAAACCTTTTCTCTTTAATTAAACCTGAGGATTCACTTGTCACCATACTGTGAACAAGAGTCTCTTTAGAGGATGAACTCTCAACAACTTCTGGCAAAATAAGCAAAATTTTGGTCAGAAGGTTTTGCAGTTGCTTTAAGGATTGCTGCAAAACTTCCAGCCGCTCAGGTTTCAAAGCACTGAAAGCAGAGTTCAGGGCTGAGAGAGATGCTTGCAGGGCTTGCATAGTAGGCATAGGAGGATTTCAAACTAGACAAGACAAGACTAGACACGATTCTAAGACAAGATTCTAGACAAGATTCTTAGACAAGATTCTTAGACAAGATTCTTAGACAAGATTCTAGACACGATTCCAGACATGATTCTAAGACAAGATTCTAAGACAAGATTCTAAGACAAGATTCTAGACAAGATTCTTAGACAAGATTCTTAGACAAGACAAGACTGGACTGTATTTTTAAACACCGGACTGGATTCTGCACACCGGACTGGATTCTGCACACTGAATTCTAGACAGGACTGGATTCTAAACACCGGACTGGATTCTGCACACTGAGTTCTAGACAGGACTGGATTCTTGACAGGACTGGATTCTAGACAGGACACTGGACTGGGCCAAAAAAGAGAAAACTACTATTTAGCTTTGTTTCTTTTTTGTTGTATGGCCGGTGATAATGTTACGTTCCTGGTGCTCAGAACAAGAGAGATGTTGCGTAGTGAGTCCAGAGCACCAGAACGTGACGCTGAAATAAGGTGTGGCATGGAAATAGCCCCTAGCAGCCTACCTCCATTGTTTCACCCGTGTGGTCAGTTCACGCCTGCGTGACTATGGTTTCTTGGGCCCACGCAGCCGCGTTTGAAGGGCGGATTAGGTCTGCCCAACTCCGATGCCCCCAGGTCTTAGAGTGAGACAAGGCATGAACCGAGACAGGATAACAACAAGGGGACCTCTAACTAAAACAAACAGAAGGCTAGGGGCTACTAACAACCCTAAAACTAAATACACGTGCGGCACGCCGCCAAAGGAAAACAACAACAAAGGAAATGCTGTCCACACGCCGACACTATACTGTTGTGTACCGGCGGTGACAGCATATGCAGAACCCTATGCAAAACACCAGTAACAGACATAACCAAGGAATACAGCGGCCTAGGCCGACGGATGCGGCAAAGCCGCTACTCACGGAACCGGTACAAATACTGGCAAACGGACAGGAACCCCCAATGTAGCCGACACAGGCTCTCAGAACCGGAGGACAGGCAGAATCCCAAACGACAGACCGGTGGACACCAAGAAGCCAGATACTCGACCAGGCACAGACAAAGCCACAGGACTTCTGGACAGGAACGCTTCACGGCAGGACATGGGATCAGACACTGGATCCGACACTCAGGAACCGACACTCAGGAACTAGCTCAGAACTCAAGAACTATCACCGACGTCTGTGTATTGCACTGAGCCAGAATATAACAGAGAGCCCTAATTAATTATGTCATGCAGCTGCCCTGTTGCATGACTCCAAACTGACAAGATGCAATTAGCAGACAGGTGAGGCCAACCACATGGAAACAGGCTGCAATTACACAGACTCACCACCGACAGCAAACAATAATCTTCTAAACCAGAGCAAAGGGAAATCCTGGCCTGCAAGAGAACTATAAACATAAAATACGGAAAACAGGAATGAACCACTACCTGTGGTTCATAACAGTACCCTCTCCTTAAGGGTGAGCTCCGAACACCCCATGACACCGACGGGTAACATAAACAGAAGTATAACAGAAAATACATAACCAAAATGCAAAACAGGAATGAGCCACAGCCGTGGCTCATAACAGTACCCCCCCCCCCCCCCGGCATATAAGAAACCTCATCAGTTTCGGAATCTGAGAACAGACCATAGATTGGTTCTATTCCCCTAGGTACTGAAACTTTAGAAGATTTCCTGTAGGGAGAAGACAGGAAAGCACATCCAGTAGCAATGGTAATAGGCTGTGATTTTTGTGCCGAGTTTACAGTATACGGTGGACTCTCAGCATATAAGACGGGTGACCTAGAGGAACCTGAACCAATTTCTTTGCAACCATATCTCTTAATAACTGCATCACTGAATGCCGGGGGATCCTGAAGAATGGGATCTTCAGCTTTCATTAAGCTGGACGCCCACTCAAAAGGCTCTCCTCTAAAGGAATATATCAGATAGAGCACAAGGTTCTCTGAAGTGATGCCCAGAAATGGTCTAGACAACAAAATAGTGTAATAGTGTTTGTAAAGCACCAGAAATTGGACTAAGTCCCCATCAAAGTTTATAGATGTTGAGATATCAACAGAGTCAGGATCTGCTTCCTTCCCATCTGACTGACTAGAGTGCTTTGCTAGGACCTGGTCACTACTGACCTTACTCGAGGCTGAGACTTTCTGAACCCCACCTGGGGCAGTGACTTTCTGAACCCCACCTGGGGCAGTGACTTTCTGAACCCCACCTGGGGCAGTGACTTTCTGAACCCCACCCGGGGCAGTGACTTTCTGAACCCCACCCGGGGCAGTGACTTTCTGAACCCCACCCGGGGCAGTGACATTCTGAACCCCACCCGGGGCAGTGGCTTTCTGAACCCCACCCGGGGCAGTGGCTTTCTGAACCCTACCCGGGGCAGTGGCCCTCGGAACCCCCGCTGGGGCAGTGGCCTTCGGGAACCCCGCTGGGGCAGTGGCCTTCGGGAACCCCGCTGGGGTCAGCACCTCGGATTCTTTTACTGGGACCTGGCCGTCTGCCTCCCTCTCTGGGACCGGGCCGTCAGCCTCCCTCTCTGGGACCGGGCCGTCAGCCTCCCTCTCTGAGTCGATAATTATCGAAACTTCTCCCGGGACTATGACTTCCGGGACTTTTGCTGAAGCTATAACCTTCAGAACCTCCACTAACGCTATGCCTCTTGAGTCCTTTCCTGGGGAATCGACTTCTAGACCCTTCTCTGGGGCTGTGTCTCTCGAGACCCCACTTGGGGATATTACTTCAAAGATCCCTTCTGGGGTTTTGCTTCTCAAGTTCCCTTCTAGAACTATGGTTTTAGATACCCTTTCTGAGGTTGCGCTTTTCAAGTCCCTACCTGGGGTAACAGCTTCTGAGACCCCTTCTGGTATTGACACTTGAGCTATAATATTCGATGTCCCTCTATGACCTAGAGGATCGGGTACCGCTCCAGGACTCTGGGCATCGGGTACCGCTCCAGGACTCTGGGCATCGGGTACCGCTCCAGGACTCTGGGCATCGGGTACCGCTCCAGGACTCTGGGCATCGGGTACCGCTCCAGGACTCTGGGCATCGGGTACCGCTCCAGGACTCTGGGCATCGGGTACCGCTCCAGGACTCTGGGCATCGGGTACCGCTCCAGGACCCCGGGCATCGGGAACCGCTCCAGGGGTTTGCAACTCTGCTTCAACAGGAAAATCAAGAGAGGAGAGAAACATTCTCCTTTGGTTCCTGAATCTATAATGGGGCTCCCTAGCCCAAGGACCCCATTTATAGGACAGAGTGCTTTTTAGTGTGGGTTGTGTGACAAGTACCTCTGCCACAGTAGAGACAGGAATAGGTCTTATATCCTGACTCAACTTGGCCAGAGGGCAGGACTTGTCGCCACACTTTGGCTTGCGCAACTCACAGGTCTGCAGATAGTGGCCTAAACCCCACAATATAGGCATAAATTTGAGTTTCTGCGACGCAGACGCTCCTCTTCTGAGAGCCTGGGCCGCGGAAAACTTTTAAACCTTTTCTCTTTAATTAAACCTGAGGATTCACTTGTCACCATACTGTGAACAAGAGTCTCTTTAGAGGATGAACTCTCAACAACTTCTGGCAAAATAAGCAAAATTTTGGTCAGAAGGTTTTGCAGTTGCTTTAAGGATTGCTGCAAAACTTCCAGCCGCTCAGGTTTCAAAGCACTGAAAGCAGAGTTCAGGGCTGAGAGAGATGCTTGCAGGGCTTGCATAGTAGGCATAGGAGGATTTCAAACTAGACAAGACAAGACTAGACACGATTCTAAGACAATATTCTAGACAAGATTCTTAGACAAGATTCTAGACACGATTCCAGACATGATTCTAAGACAAGATTCTAGACAAGATTCTTAGACAAGATTCTAGACAAGACAAGACTGGACTGGATTTTTAAACACCGGACTGGATTCTGCACACCGGACTGGATTCTGCACACTGAATTCTAGACAGGACTGGATTCTAAACACCGGACTGGTTTCTGCACACTGAGTTCTAGACAGGACTGGATTCTTGACAGGACTGGATTCTAGACAGGACACTGGACTGGGCCAAAAAAGAAAAAACTACTATTTAGCTTTGTTTCTTTTTTGTTGTATGGCCGGTGATAATGTTACGTTCCTGGTGCTCAGAACAAGAGATATGTTGCGTAGTGAGTACAGAGCACCAGAACGTGACACTGAAATAAGGTGTGGTATGGAAATAGCCCCTAGCAGCCTACCTCCATTGTTTCACCCGTGTGGTCAGTTCACGCCTGCGTGACTATGGTTTCTTGGGCCCACGGCAGCCGCGTTTGAAGGGCGGATTAGGTCTGCCCAACTCCGATGCCCCCAGGTCTTCGAGTGAGACAAGGCGTGAACCGAGACAGGATAACAACAAGGGGACCTCTAACTAAAACTAACAGAAGGCTAGGGGCTACTTACAACCCTAAAACTAAATACATGTGCGGCACGCCGCCAAAGGAAAACAACAACAAAGGAAATGCTGTCCACACGCCGACACTATACTGTTGTGTACCGGCAGTGACAGCATATGCAGAACCCTATGCAAAACACCAGTAACAGACATAACCAAGGAATACAGCGGCCTAGGCCGACGGATGCGGCAGAGCCGCTACTCACGGAACCGGTACAAATACTGGCAAACGGACAGGAACCCCCAATGTAGCCGACACAGGCTCTCAGAACCGGAGGACAGGCAGAATCCCAAACGACAGACCGGTGGACACCAAGAAGCCAGATACCCGACCAGGCACAGACAAAGCCACAGGACTTCTGGACAGGAACGCTTCACGGCAGGACATGGGATCAGACACTGGATCCGACACTCAGGAACCGACACTCAGGAACTAGCTCAGAACTCAAGAACTATCACCGGCGTCTGTGTATTGCACTGAGCCAGAATATAACAGAGAGCCCTAATTAATTATGTCGTGCAGCTGCCCTGTTGCATGACTCCAAACTGACAAGATGCAGTTAGCAGACAGGTGAGGCCAACCACATGGAAACAGGCTGCAATTACACAGACTCACCACCGACAGCAAACAATAATCTTCTAAACCAGAGCAAAGGGAAATCCTGGCCTGCAAGAGAACTATAAACATAAAATACGGAAAACAGGAATGAACCACTACCTGTGGTTCATAACAGTACCCTCTCCTTAAGGGTGAGCTCCGAACACCCCATGACACCCACGGGTAACATAAACAGAAGTATAACATAAAATACATAACCAAAATGCAAAACAGGAATGAGCCACAGCCGTGGCTCATAACAACTGCGGGGGAGGGAGGGTTAGGTTTAGGCTGCGGGAGGGTTAGGGATAGGCTGCGGGAGAGGGAGGGTTAGGCTGCGGGAGGGTTAGGGATAGGCTTCGGGGGAGGGAGGATTAGGGATAGGCTGCGGGGGAGGGTTAGGCTGCGGGGAGGGTTAGGGTTAGGCTGCGGGGGAGGGAGGGTTAGGGTTAGGCTGCGGGGAGGGTTAGGGATAGGCTGCGGGGGAGGGTTAGGGATAGGCTGCGGGGGAGGGTTAGGGATAGGCTGCGGAAGAGGGAGGGTTAGGGTTAGGCTGCGGAAAGTGTTAGGGATAGGCTGCGGGGCAGGGAGTGATAGGGGTAGGCTGAGGGGAGTGTTAGGGATAGGCTGCGGGGCAGGAAGGGTTAGGGTTAGGCTGCGGGGAGTGTTAGTGATAGGCTGCGGGGCAGGGAGGGATAGGGGTAGGCTGCGGGGAGTGGGCATTAGTTCTAGGCACCACCAGGGAGGGTCAGGGATAGGCTGCGGGGAGGGTTAGGGTTAGGCTGCGGGGGAGGGAGGGTTAGGGACAGGCTGCGGGGGAAGGAGGGTTAGGCTGCGGGGGAGGGAGGGTTAGGGATAGGCTGCGGGGGAGGGAGGGTTAGGATGCGGGGAGTGTTAGGGATAGGCTGCAGGGGAGGGAGTGTTAGGGTTAGGCTGCGGGAGTGTTGGGGATAGGCTGCGGGGGAGGGAGGGTTAGGGTTAGGCTGCGGGGAGGGTTAGGGTTAAGCTGCGGGGGAGGGAGGGTTAGGGTTAGGCTGCGGAGAGGGTTAGGGATAGGCTGCGGGTCAGGGAGGTATAGGGGTAGGCTGCGGCGAGTGTTAGGGATAGGCTGCGGGGCAGGGAGGGTTAGGGTTAGGCTGCGCGGAGTATTAGAGATAGGCTGTGGGGCAGGGAGGGTTAGGGTTAGGCTGCGCCGAGTATTAGAGATAGGCTGCGGGGCAGGGAGGGTTAGGGTTAGGCTGCGGGGAGTGGGCATTAGTTCTAGGCACCACCAGGGAGGGTCAGGGATAGGCTCTGGGAAGGGAGGGTCAGGGATAGGCTATGGGAAGGGAGGGTTACGGTTAGTGGGATAGGGTTAGTATACTTACCTTTCAGGTGTCGGAATCTTGCACCTCTGGATGCCGCTGTCGGTATTCTGACCGCAGGCATCCCAATCGACAGGATCCCAATTCCATCCTAAGTGATGCGCAGACTTGTGGTGTCAGGCGCTCAGCGATTGTGTAGTAATGTGATTATAGGACATCCTTACTGCTGCTGGCTGCTAAACTCTGCCCCAGACTGTCCCATTGATGCCCCCTTGCTGCCCACCCTGACCTGTGTATGAATGGGTAAGCATGGTTCACATTTGTCTGCCCCCCATCATCTTCTTGCCCCCATCCTGTTCCCTGTCAGTAACCTGGGGCCACTGGGGAGAAGTGACATGCTGCTGTACACTGGAATGTACGGATAACTGGAATATAAGCGGTGTCTGTAATGTACGTATAAGGGCCCTCATTCCGAGTTGTTCGCTCGTTAGTGGTTTTCGCAACGGAGCGATTTGTCGCAAACTGCACATGCACAATATTCGCAGTGCGTCTGCGCCAAGTAAATTTGCCAAAAAGTTTGGTATTTTACTCACGGCTTAATGAAGAAATTTCTTTGTTCTGGTGATCGGAGTGTGATTGACAGGAAGTGGGTGTTTCTGGGTGGAAACTGAAAGTTTTATGGGTGTGTGCGGAAAAACGCTGCAGTTTCTGGGAAAAACGCGGGAGTGGCTGGAGAAACGGAGGAGTGTCTGGGCGAACGCTGGGTGTGTTTGTGACGTCAAACCAGGAACGAAACTGACTGAACTGATCGCAGTGGCAGAGTAAGTCCCGAGCTACTCAGAAACTGCAAAGAAATTTCTATTCGCAATTATGCAAATCTTTCGTTCGCAATTCTGCTAAGCTAAGATTCACTCCCAGTAGGCGGCGGCTTAGCGTGTGCAAAGCTGCTAAAAGCAGCTAGCGAGCGAACAACTCGGAATGAGGGCCAAGATCCGGCTGAGCCCCATAGCGGCGGAGGAGAGTGCAGTGCGCACGTCTTGCAGCTCCTGCTCATCCGCCTGCATCCAGCCTCCAGATGTCCCATTGTTATTTTAACAAGAAACGCAGAACATCGGCCAGAGTTCTTAAGCCAGCCTACGTAGTGTACAAGGAAAAGGCTTTTAATGAAAAGCCCACAGTGACCTATTGAGTGGTTATCAGCGTAGCATGCGCTGTAACAGCAGACTGGGCACAGAGCTGTAACTGGGAGGTGCGCTCGGCGCCCGCGCTGGAACGGCTGGCATGGGAGCACTTGCACGCTTTATGTCTTCTGCCTGTTTGTGCGACTGCCACAGGCGCAGAATGAGAATTGCTCTGGGGGCCTGCTCTGTAAACACGGACTATTGTATTCCGCCGTCCCTCTTCCCACTTCGCACGGCAAGCCTCGGATTAAACAACTTGGCACAGGCCTGATGCCCTTTAAATGAAAACTCCCCTTGCCAGATCTCCTCTGTCTTGTGGCTTCAGCAGCGACCTGGATATTACAGCAGGGAGCTGTTTTCCCTATTCTGCTAATATTACTCATTATTATTAGGCTCTCCATGAATAACCATTTGCTCTCGCCCTTCCTTTGTTTCACGGGACAATTGGCGGCATTGCAAAGTGCAGTCTCCCTGTAAGTGCGCAGCCTGTGCCAAGCCATTCCCTCCTGATCGCTGCTTCTCCGCCTGACATTCACATCCTTATGTTACGTGTGCGGATTATATATCGCTCCATCCTGCAGCACCTGATAATCAATGTCTTATTTCTGCACAGGCTTTCTATAAATCTGCAAAGCCTTATGAGGCCATAATTAAAATACGTGCTGGGCAATGCAGAATTGATGGCGTTACTGCATATAAACCGTCATGAGCGGCCAAAAATCTGGGCCTGACAACCCGCCCATTAAACCAGAGACGAATGTTGGGTGGCGATAATGAGCGCAGTTCTGTGTGTTTATGCTGAAACCTTTAAACTGAGCACAAACACCAGTAACATTATGGCAACGTCAGATGGCGACTCGATGTAGCGCTGATTCTGACTTTAGGCCCAAACTATAGGCTACCGACCTGACGCACAATTACTCAGTAAACGTCACGTATGAACCAGAACCCCATCCCAGAGCTGAAGGGGACACGTGTTATACTGTATACCAGGGCATAGTTACCATAGGTGCAGGTGGTGCAGCTGCTATGGGGCCCAGAGCTGAGAGGGGCCATCTTCCCTGTCACAGTTACATGTGTTAAATACAGGGATGTAGCTCCCATAGGTGCAGGGAGTGCAGCTGCTATGGGGCCCAGAGCTGAGAGGGGCCACCTTCCCTGTCACAGTTACATGTGTTATATACAGGGTGTAGCTACCATAGGTGCAGGGAGCGCAGCTGCTATGGGGCCCAGAGCTGAGAGGGGCCACCTTCCCTGTCACAGTTACATGTGTTATATACAGGGGTGTAGCTACCATAGGTGCAGGCAGTTCAGCTGCTATGGGGCCTAGAGCTGAGAGGGGCCACCTTCCCTGTCACAGTTACATGTGTTAAATACAGGGATGTAGCTCCCATAGGTGCAGGGAGTGCAGCTGCTATGGGGCCCAGAGCTGAGAGGGGCCACCTTCCCTGTCACAGTTACATGTGTTATATACAGGGGTGTAGCTACCATAGGTGCAGGCAGTTCAGCTGCTATGGGGCCCAGAGCTGAGAGGGGCCACCTTCCCTGTCACAGTTACATGTGTTATATACAGGGGCGTAGCTACCATAGGTGCAGGGAGTGCAGCTGCTATGGGGCCCAGAGCTGAGAGGGGCCACCTTCCCTGTCACAGTTACATGTGTTAAATACAGGGGTGTAGCTACCATAGGTGCAGGCAGTGCAGCTGCTATGAGGCCCAGAGCTGAGAGGGGCCACCTTCCCTGTCGCATGTGTTATATACCAAGGCGTAGTTACCATAGGTGCAGGCGGTGCAGCTGCTATGGGGCCCAGAGCTGAGAGAGGCCACTTTCCCTGTCACAGTTACATGTGTTATATACAGGGGTGTAGCTACCATAGGTGCAGGCAGTTCAGCTGCTATGGGGCCCAGAGCTGAGAGGGGCCACCTTCCCTGTCACAGTTACATGTGTTATATACAGGGGCGTAGCTACCATAGGTGCAGGCAGTGCAGCTGCTATGGGGCCCAGAGCTGAGAGGGGCCACCTTCCCTGTCACAGTTACATGTGTTATATACAGGGTGTAGCTACCATAGGTGCAGGGAGTGCAGCTACTATGGGGCCCAGAGCTGAGATGGTCCACCTTCCCTGTCACAGTTACATGTGTTATATACAGGGGTGTAGCTACCATAGGTGCAGGCAGTGCAGCTGCTATGGGGCCCAGAGCTGAGAGGGGCCACCTTCCCTGTCACAGTTACATGTGTTATATACAGGGTGTAGCTACCATAGGTGCAGGGAGTGCAGCTGCTATGGGGCCCAGAGCTGAGAGGGGCCACCTTCCCTGTCACAGTTACATGTGTTTTATACAGGGGTGTAGCTACCATAGGTGCAGGCAGTGCAGCTATTATGGGGCCCAGAGCTGAGAGGGGCCACCTTCCCTGTCACAGGTACATGTGTTATATACAGGGGTGTAGCTGCCATAGGTGCAGGGAGTGCAGCTGCTATGGGGCCCAGAGCTGAGAGGGGCCACCTTCCCTGTCACAGTTACATGTATTATACACAGGGATGTAGCTCCCATAGGTGCAGGGAGTGCAGCTGCTATGGGGCCTAGAGCTGAGAGGGGCCACCTTCCCAGTCACATGTGCTATATACCAGGGCGTAGTTACCATAGGTGGAGGGCGTGCAGCTGCTATGGGGCCCAGAGCTGAGAGGGGCCACCTTCCCTGTCGCATGTGTTATATACCAAGGCGTAGTTACCATAGGTGCAGGCGGTGCAGCTGCTATGGGGCCCAGAGCTGAGAGAGGCCACTTTCCCTGTCACAGTTACGTGTGTTATATACAGGAACGTAGCTACCATAGGTGCAGGGAGTGCAGCTGCTATGGGGCCCAGAGCTGAGAGGGGCCACCTTCCCTGTCACAGTTACATGTGTTATATACAGGGGCGTAGCTACCATAGGTGCAGGGAGTGCAGCTGCTATGGGGCCAGAGCTGAGAGGGGCCACCTTCCCTGTCACAGTTACATGTGTTATATACAGGGTGTAGCTACCATAGGTGCAGGGAGTGCAGCTGCTATGGGGCCCAGAGCTTAGAGGGGCCACCTTCCCTGTCACAGTTACATGTGTTATATACAGGGGCGTAGCTACCATAGGTGCAGGGAGTGCAGCTGCTATGGGGCCAGAGCTGAGAGGGGCCACCTTCCCTGTCACAGTTACATGTGTTATATACAGGGGCGTAGCTACCATAGGTGCAGGCAGTGCAGCTGCTATGGGGCCAGAGCTGAGAGGGGCCACCTTCCCTGTCACAGTTACATGTGTTATATACAGGGTGTAGCTACCATAGGTGCAGGCAGTGCAGCTGCTATGAGGCCAGAGCTGAGAGGGGCCACCTTCCCTGTCACAGTTACATGTGTTATATACAGGGTGTAGCTACCATAGGTGCAGGGAGTGCAGCTACTATGGGGCCCAGAGCTGAGATGGTCCACCTTCCCTGTCACAGTTACATGTGTTATATACAGGGGTGTAGCTACCATAGGTGCAGGCAGTGCAGCTGCTATGGGGCCCAGAGCTGAGAGGGGCCACCTTCCCTGTCACAGTTACATGTGTTATATACAGGGTGTAGCTACCATAGGTGCAGGGAGTGCAGCTGCTATGGGGCCCAGAGCTGAGAGGGGCCACCTTCCCTGTCACAGTTACATGTGTTTTATACAGGGGTGTAGCTACCATAGGTGCAGGCAGTGCAGCTATTATGGGGCCCAGAGCTGAGAGGGGCCACCTTCCCTGTCACAGTTACATGTGTTATATACAGGGGTGTAGCTGCCATAGGTGCAGGGAGTGCAGCTGCTATGGGGCCCAGAGCTGAGAGGGGCCACCTTCCCTGTCACAGTTACATGTATTATACACAGGGATGTAGCTCCCATAGGTGCAGGGAGTGCAGCTGCTATGGGGCCCAGAGCTGAGAGGGGCCACCTTCCCTGTCACAGTTACATGTATTATACACAGGGATGTAGCTCCCATAGGTGCAGGGAGTGCAGCTGCTATGGGGCCTAGAGCTGAGAGGGGCCACCTTCCCAGTCACATGTGCTATATACCAGGGCGTAGTTACCATAGGTGGAGGGCGTGCAGCTGCTATGGGGCCCAGAGCTGAGAGGGGCCACCTTCCCTGTCGCATGTGTTATATACCAAGGCGTAGTTACCATAGGTGCAGGCGGTGCAGCTGCTATGGGGCCCAGAGCTGAGAGGAGCCACCTTCCCTGTCACAGTTACGTGTGTTATATACAGGAACGTAGCTACCATAGGTGCAGGGAGTGCAGCTGCTATGGGGCCCAGAGCTGAGAGGGGACACCTTCCCTGTCACAGTTACATGTGTTATATACAGGGGCGTAGCTACCATAGGTGCAGGGAGTGCAGCTGCTATGGGGCCAGAGCTGAGAGGGGCCACCTTCCCTGTCACAGTTACATGTGTTATATACAGGGTGTAGCTACCATAGGTGCAGGGAGTGCAGCTGCTATGGGGCCCAGAGCTTAGAGGGGCCACCTTCCCTGTCACAGTTACATGTGTTATATACAGGGGCGTAGCTACCATAGGTGCAGGGAGTGCAGCTGCTATGGGGCCAGAGCTGAGAGGGGCCACCTTCCCTGTCACAGTTACATGTGTTATATACAGGGTGTAGCTACCATAGGTGCAGGGAGTGCAGCTGCTATGGGGCCCAGAGCTGAGAGGGGCCACCTTCCCTGTCACAGTTACATGTGTTATATACAGGGGTGTAGCTACCATAGGTGCAGGGAGTGCAGCTGCTATGGAGCCCAGAGCTGAGAGGGGCCACCTTCCCTGTCACAGTTACATGTGTTATATACGTGGTGTAGCTACCATAGGTACAGGGAGTGCAGCTGCTATGGGGCCCAGAGCTGAGAGGGGCCACCTTCCCTGTCACAGTTACATGTGTTATATACAGGGGTGTAGCTACCATAGGTGCAGGGAGTGCAGCTGCTATGGGGCCCAGAGCTGAGAGTGGCCACCTTCCCTGTCACAGTTACATGTGTTATATACAGGGTGTAGCTACCATAGGTGCAGGCAGTGCAGCTGCTATGGGGCCCAGAGCTGAGAGGGGCCACCTTCCCTGTCACAGTTACATGTGATATATACAGGGTGTAGCTACCATAGGTGCAGGGAGTGCAGCTGCTATGGGGCCAGAGCTGAGAGGGGCCACCTTCCCTGTCACAGTTACATGTGTTATATACAGGGGCGTATCTACCATAGGTGCAGGGAGTACAGCTGCTATGGGGCCCAGAGCTGAGAGGGGCCACCTTCCCTGTCACAGTTACATGTGTTATATACAGGGTGTAGCTACCATAGGTGCAGGGAGTGCAGCTGCTATGGGGCCAGAGCTGAGAGAGGCCACCTTCCCTGTCACAGTTACATGTGTTATATACAGGGGCGTATCTACCATAGGTGCAGGGAGTACAGCTGCTATGGGGCCCAGAGCTGAGAGGGGCCACCTTCCCTGTCACAGTTACATGTGATATATACAGGGTGTAGCTACCATAGGTGCAGGGAGTGCAGCTGCTATGGGGCCAGAGCTGAGAGAGGCCACCTTCCCTGTCACAGTTACATGTGTTATATACAGGGGCGTATCTACCATAGGTGCAGGGAGTACAGCTGCTATGGGGCCCAGAGCTGAGAGGGGCCACCTTCCCTGTCACAGTTACATGTGTTATATACAGGGGCGTATCTACCATAGGTGCAGGGAGTACAGCTGCTATGGGGCCCAGAGCTGAGAGGGGCCACCTTCCCTGTCACAGTTACATGTGTTATATACAGGGCGTAGCTACCACAGGTGCAGGCAGTGCAGCTGCTATGGGGCCCAGAGCTGAGAGGAGCCACCTTCCCTGTCACAGTTACATGTATTATATACAGGGCGTATCTACCATAGGTGCAGGGAGTACAGCTGCTATGGGGCCCAGAGCTGAGAGGGGCCACCTTCCCTGTCACAGTTACATGTGTTATATACAGGGCGTAGCTACCACAGGTGCAGGCAGTGCAGCTGCTATGGGGCCCAGAGCTGAGAGGAGCCACCTTCCCTGTCACAGTTACATGTATTATATACAGGGGCGTATCTACCATAGGTGCAGGGAGTACAGCTGCTATGGGTAGTGAATGTCATGTAGTGAACACACATTACAGGCAGCGTGTAGTGCTGAGTGGGCATATCACTATTATTTTGGCTTTTAGGTTTTAGGGAGTGTCATGATGCCTGTGTGATAGTATTTGCTGCTGATGCAGGGCTGGATTATAGATGGGGCAAGGGCCCAGGGGCCCCCACACTGCGGCAAATATTGCCCTGGCCTGGCCTACTCAGCACCTTACCTGGCCAGCTCATGAGTTTCGGCAGCAGTGCAGTGCCGCGATTCACGTGTGTGTGTGTAGAAGTGGCGGGCATAATGCCGTGATGCGCCTGCCCCCATCAGCGACCTGTACTGTAGTCTGTAATAGGTAGCGTCTCTCCAGCTCACTCCCCTCCTTCCCTCTCTTTCATTCCCCATGACACTCTCTCCCTCTCTCTTGCTTCCGCCTCTCTCTTTTTCTCCCCCTCTCTCTGTCTCTCTCCCTCCCGGACACTCCCTCTCTCTGTCCCACTTGCTCTCCCTCCCTTTTTCTCTCTATCTCCCTGACACTTTCTCTGTTTTGCTACCCTCTCTCTCTCTCTCTCCCTCTTTCTCTTTCTGACACTCTGTCTCCCTCCCTGACACCCTCTCACTCTCTACCTCCCTGACACCCCCTCGCTCTCTCTTGCTCCCCCTCTCTCACTGACACCCTGTCTCTCTCCCTCTCTTGCTCCTCTCTGTCTTTCTCTGGCACCTCTCTCACTCTCTCCGACACCCTCTCTCTCCCCTCTTGTCTTTCTCACTCTGTTTCTCCCTGACACCCTCTCTCTCTCTCTCTCCCCTCTTTCCCTCTCTCTCTCTCTCCCTGACACCCTCTTTCTCTCTCGCTTCTCTCTATTTCTCCCCGATACCCTCTATCATTCTCTCCTCTCTCCATTACTCCCCCCTCTCTCTCTTTCTCTCTCTCTCCCTGACACCCTCTTTCTCTCTCGCTTCTCTCTATTTCTCCCCGATACCCTCTCTCATTCTCTCCTCTCTCCATTACTCCCCCCTCTCTCTCTTTCTCTCTCTCTCCTTGACACCCTCTTTGTCTCTCTTTCACTCCCCTCACTCACTCTCTCCTTCTTCCCTAAGGGGTATAGTAGTGACAGAGTCAATTTGATTACTGGGGGCCTCTAAACCTTCATTGCCCCCACTAGCCTTAATCCGTCCCTACGCTGATGCCTGGTATTGGCAGAGGCTAAGCCGAGAAGTCTCACTAATGCTCTTTATGGCACACCCTTCGCAATTGTTGATTTTTGGCAGAATTCAAGTGATCCTGATTATTGTGGATTGCACATAGCCGAGCAAGCCTCGGTTATTGTCTAGGAATCAGGTTTGCGGTGCAGAACCTGGCATGGGGGGGATGAGGTTGAAACTAGTGTAGCAGCCACGTCTACATGCCTGGAGAGATGAGATGGTTTAATCAGCAATGGACTTGGGTTAGACAGGGTCATTTGTTATCCAGCAGCTGAGCTGGATCAGAGGCCAACATGGAAGCTGGCGTATAGTAATCAGGGCTTGTGGGTAATCAGAAGTACAGGTGTAGCAGGGTTTATTGCACCACACAACCTTGAATGGAACACCAATCAGATATGATTGGGTCAGTATGTGTCCTATATGGGGGGTGCACTCTGGCCTCTGTGCTTATAAGTGTTCCATTGTTTACCATAGTACAGCCAGTCCTGCAATAAAGTTTGCTCCATCTGTCTGTTGCTTTGTACTGAGACCAGGCTATGTAATTAGACAGGTAATCTGACATTCTGACGTAGCTGGTCCTGGTCCAAACTTTTAATCAGGTAATGCTGGTTGTCAAGCCTAGCTATGAGCCGCAGTGGGTAACCCATAGTCTCAGGGATTAAAAACCATCAATTCATTCCTACATAAAACACTCAGTAATTCAGTAACACATAAGTGACTATTTTTTTTATAAAACGTAACAATGATCAAAGGACTGTAGATATTGCCTCTCGCACAATGGCTGTTATTAGTGTAGTGCCCCCTGCTGGCACCAGTGCGAGATGATTAATAATTCTTTTGTATGTATATCTGAGGCTGGGCATCATTCACTGTAAGCGTCTGTCAACGTTTAGATAGCAGAAACAGGTAGACTCGGCTCGTACGCACCGCAGGAGAGAAAACACTCTTACGGTTATATAGAAGTTGAGCAATATAGACTATTTTGACAGATTGCTCTGTGATGGGAGCCTGCAGGAGGGAGAGACAATCAGAGCCACATTTCTAGGTAATGTTGTGTAAGTTGCTCATTTTCACACCCAAAACTCCTTTTACTTCCATTGTACAACATATAAATATATAATCGGCTGCATCGCCATGGCTCCCAGACATTTTACTCAATAATAAGATAGAAAAAAGAAGGAATGGATGAAAAAGCCATTATATTATAAACCCCTCCTGTAAATATGTTCTATTTCTCGTCTAAAAAAGAGATTAATGGACTCACACATTCTATTGGTGGCTAAACAGCAGAATAGGAAACTGTTCACAAAGAAATCCCAATACCTGACGGTCATTAGGGCTGGATTTTGCATGATAAACATTATAAATAAGCAGAAAGCTTTGCGAGGGCTGCAAATACCGCTCACCGGGGGGGCCGGACTGTTTTGTGGATTCCATCGATTGTGGCGCTCAGTGTGACGCCACCATAATTCCATTCTCCCCGCCACTGTCACAGAATACACTTGGAATATTGGATGAAAATGTTTTCATATTAAAAAAGGGGCATTGGGCCATATTGCAAAAATAGCAGAGAAGAAATATATCTAAAGTTTGTTTTTAACATAATTTTTTTTTCCCCAGGAACTGTAAATGTTTTCTTTTTAACCGTGTGAGAAATGTGTTACGGAAATAAGTGTTTGCTAATATCCACGTTTTCACATGGCGTTGGGATTTGTGCGTTACATTTAATGCGTCGCCATCATCAAACTGAGGATTTAGGGGCATACAGTAGCTGACTACGGATTTATAGACCCTCATTAGGGTTAGCTATCTTGTATTTAGAGTCACTCTGATTGTTAAAACTTGATGAATGTAGCTGGCGTTCCAGGATCTACGTTACGGACCGGCTGTTTGCCGCGGAAAACAGTCATCATCCTGCCTTCCAGAATGTATCCCAATATGCAGGCAGTCCCTCTGTACTTCCCAGTGACTCTCCATGCACGACGGGAAGGAAGGATACACATAAAATGAGCTAGGCTGGTGATTTTATTTTTAAATGCATTGCAAGGATTATACATTAAAAAAGGACCTGTATTGATTTGGCAAATATTAACAGGGGGCAATGATTCCTAAATGATCTTTTGTTCCCACCACCTATTATATGTGCTGTAAAAATGATAGAAATGTCATGTTATAGGCTAAAAGTAGGGCAATATTTACCATATAGGCAAACTGTTGGAGTATACAGTGTAGCAACAGCTGCAGGATGAGCATTGCTTGATGAGTTATACTGAAGAGACAGTAGGTGGCGCTGCCTTAAAAGTTGTCACTGCTGTGGCCTCTCTTTGTTATGATAGTGTACTGTCTTGTAGGAATCTTATCTGATTTAATCCTTCATGTTATAACATGTACAGTTAAAGTTTGTCACTCAAACTTTCCTACATGTTGAAAGCGTATTCTGCCGCCCATGTAAGGCATGTGCCTTGGGCTAGAATATTCAGTACCCCACAAATACTTAACCTGTTCCGGTGACCTGGGCCGCCCTCCTAGGCTAGGTCTACCCCACCTCCCTAGCACTGGGAGCCATTGGGGTGCGCACCTACTGCGCATTCACGCTGGAGATGGGACATACCTTGCAGAACTGTTATATAGATGATATATTTATTTGTCTGCGATGGCACTGGTTGTAAGTTTTCCAGTGTCTCCAAGCCAGCTTCTTATGCTTTTAGGTGCGCAATTTGCACTGATCCTCAGTAACCAATCAGCAATTGGCTTTTATTAGTCTAGTACAGGTTAGGCAATGAAAGCAAGTGCCCATTGGCTGCTGTGATACCTCCATGCAATGCTGGTAAGTGAGCCCTCTTCAGCTGTAAATGGAAACCATGAAGCTAGCATTCACCTGAAGGCCTGCCGCTCATTAATACACGTTCCCAGCAAGGAGTGCAGACTACAGTGCTTGTTCCCAGCGAGCCGGCTTTGTCTTGGCTGTAATGGAACTGCTGGCGAGGATTCTGGAGACAGCAGCCAGCAGCTTGTACATACAGAACTATTTCTTTTGTGTCGTTTCAGCCTCTGAGAGGAGAACACGGCTTCTATTAAAGCTCTATATTTCCTTTCTTCATTCCGCACATTGGCAGAATGTTTCACCGAGCCCAAACAGACCGCAAATAAGCCTAATGCTTTGTCTTGTGCAGGGAGCGGAGTAATGTTCCTTTTCTGGCGGTGGCTTTGTCAGCAGTGCCTCGTTCTTAGGAGAAGTCTCTTCATAACCTCTTTATTAGCGTCTGGCAGGCTCTGTCCCCTGCTACGAATGTGTAAGTTCTGCAAAGTTTCCAGAGAAACTGTACTGGGAAACTAAATAACATGGCACAGTGTATAGAGGGGAGACGTACAGTAAGGGTACCAGAATAAAGCTTTTATTATTGTACTGTATTACCATTTTCACCTGGAACACGGAATCCGTAAGTTGCAAGGTTTTATCAGAACCTCGCACAATGGGGGTAATTCTGAGTTGATCGCAGCAGGATTTTTGTTAGCAGTTGGGCAAAACCATGTGCACTGCAGGGGAGGCAGATGTAACATGTGCAGAGAGAGTTAGATTTGTGTGGGGTGTGTTCAATCTGCAATCTAAATTGCAGTGTAAAAATAAAGCAGCCAGTATTTACCCTGCACAGAAACAATATAACCCACCCAAATCTAACTCTCTCTACACATGTTATATCTGCCTCCCCTGCAGTGCACATGGGCCCTCATTCCGAGTTGTTCGCTCGGTATTTTTCATCGCATCGCAATGAAAATCCGCTTAGTACGCATGCGCAATGTTCGCACTGCGACTGCGCCAAGTAACTTTGCTATGTAGAAAGTAATTTTACTCACGGCTTTTTCATCGCTCCGGCGAACGTAATGTGATTGACAGGAAATGGGTGTTACTGGGCGGAAACACTGCGTTTCAGGGGCGTGTGGCTGAAAACGCTACCGTTTCCGGAAAAAACGCAGGAGTGGCCGGAGAAACGGTGGGAGTGCCTGGGCGAACGCTGGGTGTGTTTGTGACGTCAACCAGGAACGACAAGCACTGAACTGATCGTACAGGCAGAGTAAGTCTGGAGCTACTCTGAAACTGCTAAGTAGTTAGTAATCGCAATATTGCGAATACATCGGTCGCAATTTTAAGAAGCTAAGATTCACTCCCAGTAGGCGGCGGCTTAGCGTGTGTAACTCTGCTAAATTCGCCTTGCGACCGATCAACTCGGAATGAGGGCCATGGTTTTGCCCAACTGCTAACAAAAATCCTGCTGCGATCAACTCAGAATTACCCCCAATGTGCAGCTGCCCACATTGGAGGTTACTGCCCCCTTTGGTCTGGCAGCCGCCTATTAGTGAAGAAAGGACAGGAAGCACACTGACACACATAATGCTCATCTCATCAGTGTCTGAGACATATGGCAAAGATGATCAAAATTGTAGTCCCATTACATAGCGCGAAGCCTCCCTCTGATGCCCATTACACAGCGCGCAGCTTCCCTCTGATGCCCATTGCATAGCGCGCAGCCTCCCTCTGATGCCCATTACACAGCGCGCAGCTTCCCTCTGATGCCCATTACATAGCGCGCAGCCTCCCTCTGATACCCATTACACAGCGCGCAGCCTCCCTCTGATACCCATTACATAGCGCGCAGCCTCCCTCTGATACCCATTACATAGCGCGCAGCTTCCCTCTGATACCCATCACACAGCGCGCAGCCTCCCTCTGATGCCCATTACACAGCGCGCAGCTTCCCTCTGATGCCCATTACACAGCGCGCAGCTTCCCTCTGATGCCCATTACACAGCGCGCAGCTTCCCTCTGATGCCCATTACATAGCGCGCAGCCTCCCTCTGATGCCCATTACACAGCGCGCAGCTTCCCTCTGATGCCCATTACATAGCGCGCAGCCTCCCTCTGATGCCCATTACACAGCGCGCAGCTTCCCTCTGATGCCCATTACACAGCGCGCAGCTTCCCTCTGATGCCCATTACACAGCGCGCAGCCTCCCTCTGATACACATTACACAGCGCGCAGCCTCCCTCTGATACCCCATTACACAGCGTGCAGCCTCCCTCTGATACCCATTACACAGTGCCCCGCCTCCCTCTGATACCCATTACACAGTGCCCAGCCTCCCTCTGATACCCATTATACAGTGCCCAGCCTCCCTCTGATGCCCATTACACAGCGCGCAGCTTCCCTCTGATGCCCATTACATAGCGCGCAGCCTCCCTCTGATGCCCATTACACAGCGCGCAGCTTCCCTCTGATGCCCATTACATAGCGCGCAGCCTCCCTCTGATGCCCATTACACAGCGCGCAGCTTCCCTCTGATGCCCATTACACAGCGCGCAGCTTCCCTCTGATGCCCATTACACAGCGCGCAGCCTCCCTCTGATACACATTACACAGCGCGCAGCCTCCCTCTGATACCCCATTACACAGCGTGCAGCCTCCCTCTGATACCCATTACACAGTGCCCAGCCTCCCTCTGATACCCATTACACAGTGCCCAGCCTCCCTCTGATGCCCATTACACAGCGCGCAGCCTCCCTCTGATGCCCATTACACAGCGCGCAGCCTTCCTCTGATACCCATTACACAGCGCGCAGCCTCCCTCTGATATCCAATACACAGCGCGCAGCCTCCCTCTGATACCCACTACACAGCGCGCAGCCTCCCTCTGATACCCATTACACAGCACGCAGCCTCCCTCTGATGCCCATTACACAGTGCCCAGCCTCCCTCTGATACCCATTACACAGTGCCCAGCCTCCCTCTGATGCCCATTACACAGCGCGCAGCCTCCCTCTGATACCCATTACACAGCGCGCAGCCTTCCTCTGATACCCATTACACAGCGCGCAGCCTCCCTCTGATATCCAATACACAGCGCGCAGCCTCCCTCTGATACCCACTACACAGCGCGCAGCCTCCCTCTGATACCCATTACACAGTGCCCAGCCTCCCTCTGATGCCCATTACACAGCGCGCAGCTTCCCTCTGATGCCCATTACATAGCGCGCAGCCTCCCTCTGATGCCCATTACACAGCGCGCAGCTTCCCTCTGATGCCCATTACATAGCGTGCAGCCTTCCTCTGATGCCCATTACACAGCGCGCAGCTTCCCTCTGATGCCCATTACATAGCGCGCAGCCTCCCTCTGATGCCCATTACACAGCGCGCAGCTTCCCTCTGATGCCCATTACACAGCGCGCAGCCTCCCTCTGATACCCATTACACAGCGCGCAGCCTCCCTCTGAAGTCCAATACAGAGCGCGCAGCTTCCCTCTGATACCCATTACACAGTGCCCAGCCTCCCTCTGATACCCATTACACAGTGCCCAGCCTCCCTCTGATGTCCATTACACAGCGCGCAGCCTCCCTCTGATACCCATTACACAGCGCGCAGCCTCCCTCTGATGCCCATTACACAGCGCACGGCCTCCCTCTGATACCCCATTACACAGCGTGCAGCCTCCCTCTGATACCCATTACACAGTGCCCAGCCTCCCTCTGATACCCATTACACAGTGCCCAGCCTCCCTCTGATGCCCATTACACAGCGCGCAGCCTCCCTCTGATACCCATTACACAGCGCGCAGCCTTCCTCTGATACCCATTACACAGCGCGCAGCCTCCCTCTGATATCCAATACACAGCGCGCAGCCTCCCTCTGATACCCACTACACAGCGCGCAGCCTCCCTCTGATACCCATTACACAGCACGCAGCCTCCCTCTGATGCCCATTACACAGCGCGCAGCCTCCCTCTGATACCCACTATACAGCGCGCAGCCTCCCTCTGATACCCACTACACAGCGCGCAGCCTCCCTCTGATACCCACCACACAGCGCACAGCCTCCCTCTGATACCCACTACACAGCGTGCAGCTTCCCTCTGATACCCACTACACAGCGCGCAGCCTCCCTCTGATATCCATATACAGCGCGCAGCCTCCCTCTGATACCCATTACACAGCACGCAGCCTCCCTCTGATACCCATTACACAGCGCGCAGCCTTCCTCTGATGCCCACTACACAGCGCGCAGCCTCCCTCTGATGCCCATTACACAGCGCGCAGCCTCCCTCTTATGCCCATTACACAGTGCGCAGCCTCCCTCTGATGCCCATTACACAGTGCGCAGCCTTCCTCTGATGCCCATTACACAGTGCGCAGCCTTCCTCTGATTCCCATTACCCAGCGTGCAGCCTCCCTCTGATGCCTATTACACAGTGCGCAGCCTCCCTCTGATACCCATTACACAGCGCGCAGCCTCCCTCTGATGCCCATTACACAGCGCGCAGCCTCCCTCTGATGCCCATTACACAGCGCGCAGCCTCCCTCTGATGCCCATTACACAGCGCACAGCCTCCCTCTGATACCCATTACACAGCGCGCAGCCTCCCTTTGATACCCATTACACAGCGCGCAGCCTTCCTCTGATACGCACTACACAGCGCGCAGCCTCCCTCTGATACCCATTACACAGCGCGCAGCCTCCCTCTGATATCCATTACACAGCGCGTAGCCTCCCTCTGATATCCATTACACAGTGCACATCCTCCCTCTTATGCCCATTACACAGTGCGCAGCCTCCCTCTGATGCCCATTACACAGTGCGCAGCCTTCCTCTGATGCCCATTACACAGTGCGCAGCCTCCCTCTGATACCCATTACACAGTGCGCAGCCTTCCTCTGATGCCCATTACACAGCGTGCAGCCTTCCTCTGATGCCCATTACACAGTGCGCAGCCTTCCTCTGATGCCCATTACACAGTGCGCAGCCTTCCTCTGATGCCCATTACACAGCGTGCAGCCTTCCTCTGATGCCCTTTACACAGTGCGCAGCCTTCCTCTGATGCCCATTACACAGTGCGCAGCCTTCCTCTGATGCCCATTACACAGTGCGCAGCCTTCCTCTGATGCCCATTACACAGTGCGCAGCCTTCCTCTGATGCCCATTACACAGTGCGCAGCCTTCCTCTGATGCCCATTACACAGTGCGCAGCCTTCCTCTGATGCCCATTACACAGCGCGCAACCTTCCTCTGATGCCCATTACACAGCGCGCAGCCTCCCTCTGATGCCCATTACACAGTGCGCAGCCTTCCTCTGATGCCCATTACACAGTGCGCAGCCTTCCTCTGATGCCCATTACACAGTGCGCAGCCTTCCTCTGATGCCCATTACACAGTGTGCAGCCTTCCTCTGATGCCCATTACACAGTGCGCAGCCTCCCTCTGATACCCATTACACAGCGCGCAGCCTCCCTCTGATGCCCATTACACAGTGCGCAGCCTCCCTCTGATGCCTGCGTTAAGGCAATTGGTATCTCACTGCTTACAGTTGGTATCTCAGAACTTGCACATTGGGACGCACAGAGGTACACCAGGGAAGGCCTTTGTAGTGGCATTTGCATAGAGTCGCAGATGGGCATCCCCCAAAGCTGCACCCACAAGGACACAATCTTTGTGCACTATGGGGTCATTCTGAGTTGATCGCTAGCTGCCGTTCGCTGCGTAGCAATCAGTGAAAAAAACGGCTAATCTGCGCATGTGTATGCACCTACATACTAAATGGGGTAATATTAGGGGATTCTGTACACCATATTACAAAAAGGATATCCTGGAGCTAGAAAAGGTTCAGAGGCGGGCGACCAAACTACTCAAGGGCATGGAGACGCTGGAATACGAGGAAAGGCTTGCAAGGCTAGGCATGTTTACACTGAAAAAGAGGAGACTAAGAGGGGACATGATCAACATCAGAGTGGATCAAGACTTACTCCTAGCTTGCGATGACTGCAGTCTGTTTAGTTCCTGGTTTGACGTCATAAACACGCCCTGCGTTCGGCCAGCCACTCCCCCGTTTCTCCAGCCACTCCTGCGTTTTTACCTGGCACGCCTGCATTTTTTAGCACACTCCCAGAAAACGCTGAGCTGCCGCCCAGAAACACCCACTTCCTGTCAATCAAACAACGAACACTCGAGCGACTGAAAAGCGGCGCTCAACCTTTTGTAAAACTACGTTTTATGCGAAAGTACTTAGCGCATGCGCGCTGCGTACCATGTGCATGCGCAGAATTGCAGATTTTTCAACCTGATCGCTGCGCTGCGCAAATCGTCAGCGAGCGATCAACTCGGAATGAGGGCCTAAGTCTTGATCCACTCTGAAACTGCATGCATTTTTTTTGTAGCAGAACTGCTAACCTTTCGTTCGCTATTCTGCTATGCTAAGATACACTCCCAGAGGGCGGCGGCCTAGCGTTTGCAATGCTGCTAAAAGCAGCTAGCGAGCGATCAACTCGGAATGAGGGCCTATGTGTTGCTTACCTGCTCCAGTAGTGCAGCAGCAGCAATGGCCACTTCAGGGTCTCCAGAAGTCTGTGGTGCATTGGTTAGGCAGCCTATTTGGGTCTCCCGCTGGCCAGACACTTCTGCTTCAATGAGCCCAGCAGCAGCCAGCTTCCCTACTAGTAGCTCCTACCCAGGGCCGGCCCGCCCGTTACGCGGGTTACACGTAAGAGTAAGGTGCCGCACTGTGGAGTGCGCCGGCAACGTAGACCACGCTCCCAGCCCATGCTGCCTGCTGTATACCGCCAGCTCATTCTAGACTAGAGCTGCCAGTGCCCTAGCCAATCCGCTGTACACAGGAGGTGACTGGCTTCTTCCCCAGCCAGTCACCTCCTGTAGTCTCCAGCGAATCATAGCCTGCCCTGCGGACGGTGTCTCCCTCGGCTCTCATTGACCGCCAGTCCGGCACGCTGCGGCTTTGAGTGAGCGCCGGTACCTGTGTGTGTGTGTGTGCACTGTGCGGGTGGAGAGGGTAGAGCTGGTGCTAATTATGTGCTGCGGGGAAGGGGGGAGTGAGTGCCGGTGACTGTGTGTGCGGGGGGAGAGGGTAGAGCTGGTGCTAATTATCTGCTGCGGGGAAGGGAGGAGTGAGTGCCGGTGACTGTTGTGCGCTGTGCGGGGGGAAAGGGGAGAGCTGTTTGCTTTATATGTGCTGGGTGGGGGGTTTTGAGCGGGCTCCTATATCTGTCACACTGGGCTCAGTGGCCATCACTGCAGCACCAGAGCAGGAAGAGGACCAGAGCTGCTGCAGTGCATGTCAGTCATCACTCCTCCCCTCGGCACCCCCACTGACACCCGAGATGACTGTGGGCACCCCCTTCCCTCGCTGACACCCGCGATCACCTCCTCCATTTACACATGCGATGACTATGGGCACCCCTTTCCTTCGCAATCACTGTGGACACCACCCTCCCCCGCTGACACCGACAATCACTGTAGACACCCCCTCCACTGACACCCGCGATCACCGTGTCTGGGGACGACAACTGGGGGTCCGAGATGGTGGCTACAATGTGTCTAAATGGTCACCTGGTGCAATGTGTATAACGTGCTCTACCTGGTGCAATGTGTATAACGTGCTCTACCTGGTGCAATGTGTATAACGTGCTCTACCTGGTGCATTGTGTGTAACATGCTCTACCGGGTGCAATGTGTATAACGTGCTCTACCGGGTGCAATGTGTGTAACATGCTCTACCTGGTGCAATCTGTGTAACATGCTCTACCGGGTGCAATGTGTATAACGTGCTCTACCGGGTGCAATGTGTATAACGTGCTCTACCTGGTGCAATCTGTGTATAACGTGCTCTACCTGGTGCAATGTGTATAACGTGCTCTACATGGTGTAATGTGTATAACGTGCTCTACCTGGTGCAATGTGTGTAACATGCTCTACCGGGTGCAATGTGTATAACGTGCTCTACCGGGTGCATTGTGTGTAACATGCTCTACCGGGTGCAATGTGTATAACGTGCTCTACCGGGTGCAATGTGTGTAACATGCTCTACCTGGTGCAATCTGTGTAACATGCTCTACCGGGTGCAATGTGTATAACGTGCTCTACCGGGTGCAATGTGTATAACGTGCTCTACCTGGTGCAATCTGTGTATAACGTGCTCTACCTGGTGCAATGTGTATAACGTGCTCTACATGGTGTAATGTGTATAACGTGCTCTACCTGGTGCAATGTGTGTAACATGCTCTACCGGGTGCAATGTGTATAACGTGCTCTACCGGGTGCAATGTGTGTAACATGCTCTACCTGGTGTAATGTGTATAACGTGCTCTACCTGGTGCAATCTGTGTAACATGCTCTACCGGGTGCAATGTGTATAACGTGCTCTACCGGGTGCAATGTGTGTAACATGCTCTACCTGGTGTAATGTGTATAACGTGCTCTACCTGGTGTAATGTGTATAACGTGCTCTACCTGGTGCAATCTGTGTAACATGCTCTACCGGGTGCAATGTGTATAACGTGCTCTACCGGGTGCAATGTGTGTAACATGCTCTACCTGTTGTAATGTGTATAACGTGCTCTACCTGGTGCAATGTGTGTAACATGCTTTACCGGGTGCAATGTGTATAACGTGCTCTACCTGGTGTAATGTGTATAACGTGCTCTACCTGGTGCAATGTGTATAACGTGCTCTACCTGGTGTAATGTGTATAACGTGCTCTACCTGGTGTAATGTGTATAACGTGCTCTACCTGGTGCAATGTGTATAACGTGCTCTACCTGGTGCAATGTGTATAACGTGCTCTACCTGGTGTAATGTGTATAACGTGCTCTACCTGGTGCAATCTGTGTAACATGCTCTACCGGGTGCAATGTGTATAACGTGCTCTACCGGGTGCAATGTGTGTAACATGCTCTACCTGGTGTAATGTGTATAACGTGCTCTACCTGGTGCAATGTGTGTAACATGCTCTACCGGGTGCAATGTGTATAACATGCTCTACCGGGTGCAATGTGTGTAACATGCTCTACCTGGTGTAATGTGTATAACGTGCTCTACCTGGTGCAATCTGTGTAACATGCTCTACCGGGTGCAATGTGTATAACGTGCTCTACCGGGTGCAATGTGTGTAACATGCTCTACCTGGTGTAATGTGTATAACGTGCTCTACCGGGTGCAATGTGTGTAACATGCTCTACCTGGTGCAATGTGTATAACGTGCTCTACCTGGTGTAATGTGTATAACGTGCTCTACCTGGTGCAATGTGTATAACGTGCTCTACCTGGTGTAATGTGTATGACGTGCTCTACCTGGTGTAATGTGTATAACGTGCTCTACCTGGTGCAATGTGTATAACGTGCTCTACCTGGTGCAATGTGTATAACGTGCTCTACCTGGTGCAATGTGTATAACGTGCTCTACCTGGTGTAATGTGTATAACGTGCTCTACCTGGTGCAATGTGTATAACGTGCTCTACCTGGTGTAATGTGTATAACGTGCTCTACCTGGTGCAATGTGTATAACGTGCTCTACCTGGTGCAATGTGTATAACGTGCTCTACCTGGCGCAATGTGTGTAACGTGCTCTACCGGGTGCAATGTGTATAACGCGCTCTACCGGGTGCAATGTGTATAACGCGCTCTACCGGGTGCAATGTGTATAACGCGCTCTACCGGGTGCAGTGTGTATAACGTGCTCTACCTGGTGCAGTGTGTATAGCGTGCTCTACCTGGTGCAATGTGTATAGCGTGCTCTACCTGGGGCAATGTGTATAACGTGCTCTACCTGGTGCAGTGTGTGTAACGTGCTCTACCTGGTGCATTGTGTGTAATGTGCTCTACCTGGTGCATTGTGTGTAACGTGCTCTACCTGGTGCAATGTGTATAACGTGCTCTACCTGGTGCATTGTTTGTAACGTGCTCTACCTGGTGCAATGTGTATAGCGTGCTCTACCTGGTGCAATGTGTATAACGTGCTCTACCTGGTGCAGTGTGTGTAACGTGCTCTACCTGGTGCATTGTGTGTAACGTGCTCTACCTGTGTGGTGTAATGTGAATTGGTACTATTATGTGGCCTTGCTCGTTTCCCATGAAGCCACGCCCCTAAATTTTTGGTGCGTGCCTTAGGCGCGCACTGTCCTTGTACTCGAATATGGAGGGGGAGCACCAATTTACTTTCTGCCAAAGGGCACCGAAATGTCTAGTTACAGCTCTGGTGCAGTGTCCTGCATGCTACACAGCCCAGCAGCACTGTCACCCCCTCCTCCCCTTTCAACACTTTGTAGTGTCCAAATCAAGTCTCTGTTTTTATATTTGAACAATTAATAAGATTAATAAAAACCTTCATTCCGATGGGACCCAGAAAAGGATGGGTAGGACCCCAATTTTTAAAAGTTAGATTAATTAGAAAACACTTATTTAATGGTTTTGCCCTTTAAGTTTTAACTTTATGGTAGGCAGCTGATTTCACCCATATTTCGCTTAATGCGCTTTAAGCTTTTGTGTGTATAATATTTTCCATCAACCATGGGTGGGGGGTGGGGGTTGGGGGCGCCAAAATCTATATTCGCTTACCAAAAAATTTAGGCTTGGGCCGGCCCTGCTCCTACCCCATTACGCCCTGGTTGCCTGACGTAGCACACGGACACTGTGGGCTGAGGCTGGATTTCATGCGCTAGCAGCAGGAACCCTTTTACAACAGGGGGTGGCACCAATTCATCACTGCCTCCCCCTGTTCCCTGGCATGGCGGGAGGGCTAGAAGCGGGAACACGCACAGCTGATGGGTTATCTGTTTCCAGGCACGGCGGGTGGCTGCGGTGGTGTAGACACTGACAGTGTGAGTGACGGTCAGCAGCAGAGCCCTCCTCAGCCTGGCGCTCTGTGCGGTCGTGTACCCCGCGTATGCGTCGGGCCAGGCCTGCCCAGGACTGAAAATGATCAAGGGCCTATTGTGAGAGGCAGAGGATGCTCGGGAGTGGCCAGTGCCGTGTGGGTGTGTCCATAGTTGTATGGGTGTGGACAGTGCGGTGTGGGTGTGGCTAGTGATGTGTAGGTGTGACCAGCACCTTGTGGGTGTGGCCAGTAACTTGTGGGTGTGACTAGTGATGTGTGGGTGTGGCCAGTGCTGTGTGGGTACAGCCAGTGCCGTGTGGGTGTGACCAGTGATGTGTGGATGTGGCCAGTGATGTGTGGATGTGGCCAGTGCCGTGTGGGTGTGGCTAGTGATATGTAGGTGTGACCAGTGCCTTGTGGGTGTGGCCAGTAACTTGTGGGTGTGACTAGTGATGTGTGGGTGTGGCCAGTGCTGTGTGGGTGTGACCAGTGATGTGTGGGTGTGGCCAGTGTCGTGTGGGTGTGGCTAGTGATATGTAGGTGTGACCAGCGCCTTGTGGGTGTGACCAGTGTGTGTGGGTACAGCCAGTGCCGTGTGGGTGTGACCAGTGATGTGTCCAGTGCCGTGTGGGTGTGGCTAGTGATATGTAGGTGTTACCAGCGCCTTGTGGGTGTGGCCAGTAACTTGTGGGTGTGACTAGTGATGTGTGGGTGTGGCCAGTGCTGTGTGGGTACAGCCAGTGCCGTGTGGGTGTGACCAGTGATGTGTGGGTGTGGCCAGTGTCGTGTGGGTGTGGCTAGTGATATGTAGGTGTGGCCAGCGCCTTGTGGGTGTGGCCAGTAACTTGTGGGTGTGACCAGTGTGTGTGGGTATAGCCAGTGCCGTGTGGGTGTGACCAGTGATGTGTCCAGTGCCGTGTGGGTGTGGCTAGTGATGTGTAGGTGTGACCAGTGCCTTGTGGGTGTGGCCAGTAACTTGTGGGTGTGACTAGTGATGTGTGGGTGTGGCCAGTGCTGTGTGGGTACAGCCAGTGCCGTGTGGGTGTAACCAGTGATGTGTGGGTGTGGCCAGTGTCGGGTGGGTGTGGCTAGTGATATATAGGTGCGGCCAGCGCCTTGTGGGTGTGGCCAGTAACTTGTGGGTGTGACTAGTGATGTGTGGGTGTGACCAGTGCTGTGTGGGTACAGCCAGTGCCGTGTGGGTGTGACCAGTGATGTGTGGATGTGGCCAGTGCCGTGTGGGTGTGGCTAGTGATATGTAGGTGTGACCAGTGCCTTGTGGGTGTGGCCAGTAACTTGTGGGTGTGACTAGTGATGTGTGGGTGTGACCAGTGCTGTGTGACCAGTGATATGTGGGTGTGGCCAGTGCCGCTGTAAATGCAGCACTGGGGTGCAGTAATTCCTCCTGTAGGTGTGTTCCCCGATATTCCTGCCTCCACAGGAAGAGATGGGTGTAGTGAGCCGATCAGCAGCCAGTCACAGAGCATACCAAACCCTCATTGTTTACACTATTCCATCATTTAGTTGCCATCTCTAGCTCGTGGATAAACACCGGAGCGCCAGGAAAAGCAGCTTCACAGCCGCCGGGGCACCGGTGTGGTCACCAGGGGGCAGTGTTATATATTTCCCCCTGCCCAGGATTGCAGCGATAATGTTTTCTCTTCATTGTGTCTTGCAGGAAAAAGAGAAGCTGTATGTGGAGCTGAAGCACATCCTGGCGCGGCAGCCAGGCCCAGAAGCCGCCGAGCAGCTTCAACTCTATCAGCGCACCCTACGGGAAAAGACGAAGCAGCTAAAGGCAAGTACCCACCTGTATGACCACATCATGGCACATGACCAGATTACCCATTCCCGTACGGAACATGTGCGTGTAGTGTTTCCTTGTGTTGTACCCGCCGTCTGCGCTGCTCCGCCCCTGGGAAGTGTTCATACAGATGTGTCCTCATACATCTCTGCGCAGTCACTCTAAACAGCCCCTCTTGTCACACCAGGTCGCGTGAGAATCTTCTAGCATTGGCTGTCTGTTGTTTTTTGCCAAAAATGCGTCGTTATCGCAATGCAATATGACTAGGATGCACGAAGAGACTGCGCTGATTAATGTGATATATGACACTTGTATATCTGTGTGCGATCCAACCGGAATTATTGAGAAAAAGATGCAGCGCCCGTCCTGCGCATGCGCCCACATTTTCTGCTTGGGGGGCCGCAGAATATGAGATCACCTCTGCCTATCAATCAGGCAGAGACGGACGCGAGCGCGCGCGCGGGGGGTGGGGGGGGGGGTGGCAACGCTCCATTTCCAGGGAGTCGGAGTGTTGTGGGGGCGGAGCCGGATGCACAGGGGTATTGCGGAGTAAACGGGGACGTGTCAAGGGCATGATCATGGCGGCTGCGTGACGTCACACGCAGCCACCATGATCAAGTACATGGTGCCGGGACTCATGCAAACAAGCAAAAATTGCGATGCGTTCGCAATTTCAGCTTGTTGAACTGGGGATGGCGGCGGTCAGTATGCTGGGGGGCCTTGCCCAGCGATGGGCGGCCCCTAGCATGTGATCCTAAAGATTGCAAATTCTGCTAATTATCAGAATTTGCTATCCTTACTGAATTAGGCCCTGTGTACCCGGTGTGAAGGGTCTGGCATAATGCAGAGCGGGAATAAAGCACATGTATGTCTGGGAAAGCTGTATCCTCTGCACCTGGGCCCTCATTCCGAGTTGATCGCTCGCTAGCTGCTTTTAGCAGCCGTGCAAACGCTAAGCCGCCTCCCTCTGGGAGTGTATCTTAGCTTAGCAGAAGTGCGAACGAAAGGATCGCAGAGCGGCTACAAAAAAAGATTGTGCAGTTTCTGAGCAGCTCCAGACCTACTCCTACCTTGCGATCACTTCAGACTGTTTAGTTCCTGTTTTGACGTCACGAACACGCCCTGCGTTCGGCCTGCCACGCCTGCGTTTCCCCAGGCACGCCTGCGTTTTTCCTGGCACGCCTGCGTTTTCCCACACACTCCCAGAAAACGGTCAGTTACCTCCCAGAAACGCCCTCTTCCTGCCAATAACTCTGCGTCCAGTAGTGTGATTGAAAAGCTTCGCTAGACCTTGTGTGAAACTACATCGGCTGTTGTGAAAGTACGTCGCGCATGCACATTGCGGTGCTTACGCATGCGCAGAAGTGCCGCTTTTTTGACTAAACGCTGCGCTGCGAACGAAAACAGCTAGCGATCAACTCGGAATGACCCCCTTGGTCATGAGCAGGTGCAAGCGATGGGCAACCACTTGTGATTGGCTGTTTGTGAACGCTTTACTGACACTGATTGGTTACCTTATTGGTTGCTGTGCTGTTAGTGGGCGTGTTTTATACGTATATGAGATGAGCTGTTTCTGCTGTATTACAGGTTTTGTAGTGTAATCGCAACATGGGCGCAACCTGTGACCTCTGCCCGGTGTAAACCAGATGCATACACGACTGCTGCCAACCAGAAGGCATCTTACACTCCGCATACGGGCAGAAAGGCGTGCACTTGTATATAAGACTAATTTACACCCATTACGTGACCCACTAAACTCCAGTATATCCTGTTATAAATACCCAGCACCAGCGTCTATAACGTTATCTGTCATTGTTCCTGTGTGAGACAGACCTGCAGTGTTGGTTCCTGTTAAACAGCCTAGATACATGAGTGGGAGCATAGCTCGATTCCTTCCCCTAATTATATTTCAGGCCTTGCGGATTTGGCAGGCCCTGAGGGACCTTTTACGGTTTGACAGTCTGGACCCGGACACCCCCCTCTGGTACTCTAGATGGCTCCCCGAACTGCATACGCTTGAAGGGAGGGCGATTTGGGCTCCTAGATCAGTGGTTTCCATTTCTCACCTATATACAGATAATATATTTAAATCCTTCCAACAATTGAAGGATGAGTTTGACTTACCTAACTCATATTTCTCTAACGTCCTAGTGGATGCTGGGGACTCCGTCAGGACCATGGGGAATAGCGGCTCCGCAGGAGACAGGGCACAAAAGCAAGCTTTTAGGATCACATGGTGTGTACTGGCTCCTCCCCCTATGACCCTCCTCCAAGCCTCAGTTAGGTTTTTGTGCCCGGCCGAGAAGGGTGCAATCTAGGTGGCTCTCTTAAAGAGTTACTTAGAAAAAGTTTTTAGGTTCTTTATTTTCAGTGAGTCCTGCTGGCAACAGGCTCACTGCATCGAGGGACTTAGGGGAGAGATTTTCAACTCACCTGCGTGCAGGATGGATTGGATTCTTAGGCTACTGGACATAGCTCCAGAGGGAGTCGGAACACAGGGCTCGCCCTGGGGTTCGTCCCGGAGCCGCGCCGCCGACCCCCCTTGCAGACGCTGAAGATGAAGAGGTCCGGAACCAGGCGGCAGAAGACTCTCAGTCTTCATCAGGTAGCGCACAGCACTGCAGCTGTGCGCCATTGTTGTCAGCACACTTCACACAGCGGTCACGGAGGGTGCAGGGCGCTGGAGGGGGGCGCCCTGGGCAGCAATGTATAATACCTGTATGGCGAAAAATACATCACATATAGCCCTTGAGGCTATATGGATGTATTTAACCCCTGCCAGATATCTAAAACTCCGGAGAAGAAGCCCACCGAAAAGGGGGCGGGGCCTATTCTCCTCAGCACACAGCGCCATTTTCCCTCACAGAAAGGCTGGTGGGAAGGCTCCCATGCTCTCCCCTGCACTGCACTACAGAAACAGGGTTAAAACAGAGAGGGGGGGCACTGATTTGGCGATATGTATATATATTAAAATGCTATAAGGGAGGAACACTTATATAAAGGTTGTCCCTGGATAATTATAGCGTTTTGGTGTGTGCTGGCAAACTCTCCCTCTGTCTCCCCAAAGGGCTAGTGGGTCCTGTCCTCTATCAGAGCATTCCCTATGTGTGTGCTGTATGTCGGTACGTGTGTGTCGACATGTATGAGGAAAATATTGGTGAGGAGGCGGAGCAATTTGCCTGTAATGGTGATGTCACTCTCTAGGGAGTCGACACCGGAATGGATGGCTTATTTATGGAAATTACGTGACAATGTCAACACGCTGCAAGCCGGTTGACGACATGAGAGGGCCGGCGAACAAATTAGTATCTGTTCAGGCGTCTCAAACACTGTCAGGGGCTGTAAAATGCCCATTTACCTCAGTCGGTCGACACAGACCCAGACACGGACACTGATTTCAGTGTCGACGGTGAAGAAACAAACGTATTTTCTTTTAGGGCCACACGTTAAGGGCAATGAAGGAGGTGTTACATATTTCTGATACTCCAAGTACCACAAAAAAGGGTATTATGTGTGAGGTGAAAAAACTACCTGTAGTTTTTCCTGAATCAGATAAATTAAATGAAGTGTGTGATGATACGTGGGTTTCCCCCGATAGAAAATTATTGGCGGTATACCCTTTCCCGCCAGAAGTTAAGGCGCGGTGGGAAACACCCCTCAGGGTGAATAAGGCGCTCACACGCTTATCAGAACAAGTAGCGGTACCATCTACGGATAGGGCCGTACTTAAGGAGCCAGCTGATAGGAGGCTGAAAAATATCCTAAAAAGTATACACACACATGCTGGTGTTATACTGCGACCAGCGATCGCCTCAGCCTGGATGTGCAGAGCTGAGGTGGCTTGGTCGGATTCCCTGACTAAAAATATGGATACCTTTGACAGGGACAGTATTTTATTGACTATAGAGCATTTAAAGGATGCATTTCTATATATGCGAGATGCGCAGAGGGATATTTGCACTCTGGCATCAAGAGTAAATGCGATGTCCATATCTGCAAGAAGATGTTTATGGACACGACAGTGGTCAGGTGATGCAGATTCCAAACGGCACAAAGATGTATTGCCGTATAAAGGGGAGGAGTTATTTGGGGTCGGTCCATGGGACCTGGTGGCCAGGGCAACTGCTGGAAAATCCACCGTTTTTTACCCTAAGTCACATCTCTGCAGAAAAAGACACCGTCTTTTCAGCCTCAGTCCTTTCGTCCCTATAAGAGTCATATCTGCCCAGGGATAGAGGAAAGGGAAGAAGACTGCAGCAGGCAGCCCATTCCCAGGAACAGAAGCCCTCCACCGCTTCTACCAAGTTCTCAGCATGACGCTGGGACCGTACAGGACCCCTGGATCCTACAAGTAGTATCCAAGGGGTACAGATTGGAATGTCGAGAGGTTTCCCCCCTCGCAGGTTCCTGTAGTCTGCTGTACCAATGTCTCCCTCCGACAGGGAGGCAGTATTGAAAACAATTCACAAGCTGTATTCCCAGCAGGTGATAATAAAATTACCCCTCCGACAACAAGGAAAGGGGTATTACTCCACACTATATGGTGGTACTGAAGGCTAGGTGAGACCTATTCTAAATCTGAAAAATTTGAACACTTACAAGGGTTCAAATCCAGATGGAGTCACTCAGAGCAGTGATAGCAAAGAACAAAGGGACTATATGGTGTCCCGGGACATCAGGGATGCTTACCTCCATGTCCCAAAATTTGCTTTTTCTCACCAAGGGTACCTCAGGTTCGTGGTACAGAACTGTCACTATCAGTTTCAAGACGATGCCGTTGGATTGTCCAAGGCACCCCGGGTCCTTACCAAGGTAATGACCGAAAGGAGGATTCGTCTTCAAAGAAAATGGACGACCTCCTGATAAGAACAAGGTCCAGAGAACAGTTGGAGGTCGGAGTAGCACTATCTCAAGTAGTTCTACGACAGCACGGGTGGATTCTAAATATTCCAAAACCGCAGTTGTTCCGACGACACGTCTGCTGGTCCTAGGGATGATTCTGGACACAGTCCAGGAAAAGGTGTTTCTCCCAGAGGAGAAAGCCAGGGAGTTATCCGAGCTAATCGGGATCCTCCTAAAACCAGGAAAAGTGTCAGTGCATCATTGCACAAGAGTCCTGGTAAAAATGGTGGCTTATTACGAAGCACTTCCATTCGGCAGATTTCACGCAAGAACTCTTCAGTGGGATCTGCTGGACAAATGGTCCGGATCGCATCTTCAGATGCATCAGCGGATAACCCTATATCCAAGGACAAGGGTGTCTCTCCTGTGGTGATTACAGAGTGCTCATCTTCTAGAGGGCCGCAGATTCGGCATTCAGGATTGGATGCTCGTGACCACGGAGGCCAGCCTGAGAGGCTGGGGAGCAGTCACACAAGGAGTGTGATCAAGTCTGGAGAATTCTCTCCACATAAATATACTGGAGCTAAGAGCAAATTTATAATGCTCTAAGCTTAGCAAGACCTCTGCTTCAAGGTCAGCCGGTATTGATCCAGTGGGATAACATCACGGCAGTCGCCCACGTAAACAGAAAGGGCGGCACAAGAAGCAGGAGGGCAGTGGCAAAACTGCAAGGATTTTTCGCTAGGCGGAAAATCATGTGATAGCACTGTCAGCAGTGTTCATTCCGGGAGTGGACGACTGGGAAGCAGACTTCCTCAGCAGGCACGACCTCCACCCGGGAGAGTGGGAACTTCATCGGGAAGTTTTCCGCATGATTGTGAACCGTTGGGAAAGACCAAAGGTGGACATGATGGCGTCCCGCCCGAACAAAAAATGGGACAGGTATTGCGCCAGGTCACGAGACCTTCAGGCGATAGCTGTGGACGTCCTGGTAACACCGCGGGTGTAACAGTCGGTGTATGTGTTCCCTCCTCTGCTTCTCATAACCAAGGTATTGAGAATTATAAGACATAGAGGAGTAAGAACTATACTCGTGGCTCCGGATTGGCCAAGAGGGACTTGGTAACCGGAACTTCAAGAGATGCTCACAGAGGACTAATGGCCTCGGGAGCTAAGAAGGGATTTGCTTTCAGCAAGTACCATGTCTGTTCCAAGAGGAACCGTGGCATCGGCCTTTAAGAAAGGACCTGCTCCAGCAGGGACCTTGTCTGTTCCAAGACTTACCGCGACTGCGTTTGACGGCATGGCGGTTTGAACGCCGGATCCTAAGGGAAAAGGCATTCCGAAAGAGGTCATACCTACCCTGGTCAAAGCCAGGAAGGAGGTGACCGCACAACGTTATCACCACATGTGGTAAAAATATGTTGCGTGGGTGAGGCCAGGAAGGCCCCACGAAAAAATTTCAACTAGGTCGATTTCTGCACTTCCTGCAAACAGGAGTGTCTATGAACCTCAAATTGGGGTCCATTAAGGTTCAAGTTTCGGCCCTATAGATTTTCTTCCAGAAAGAATTGGCTTCAGTTCCTGAAGTCCAGACGTTTGTCAAGGGAGTATTGCATATACAGCCCTTGTGTGCCTCCAGTGGCACCGTGGGATCTCAACGTAGTGTTGGGATTCCTCAAATCATATTGGTTTGAACCACTCAAATCTGTGGATTTGAAATATCTCACATGGAAAGTGACCATGCTGTTGGCCCTGGCCTCGGCCAGGCGATTGTAAAAATTGGCGGCTTTGTCTTACAAAAGCCCATATTTGATTTTCCATTCGGACAGGGCAGAACTGCGGACTCGTCCCCAGTTTCTTCCTAAGGTGGTGTCAGCGTTTCACCTGAAACAACCTATTGTGGTGCCTGCGGCTACTAGGGACTTGGAGGACTCCAAGTTGCTAGACGTTGTCAGGGCCCTGAAAATATATATATAATTCCAGGATGGCTGGAGTCAGAAAGTCTGACTTGCTGTTTATATTGTAGGCACCCAAAAAGCTGGGTGCTCCTGCTTCTAAGCAGACTATTGCTCGTTGGATTTGTAGTACAATTCAGCTTGCACATTCTGTGGCAGGCCTGCCACAGCCAAAATCTGTAAATGCCCATTCCACAAGGAAGGTGGGCTCATCTTGGGCGGCTGCCCGAGGGGTCTCGGCTTTACAACTTTGCCGAGCAGCTACTTGGTCAGGGGCAAACACGTTTGCTAAATTCTACAAATTTGATACCCTGGCTGAGGAGGACCTGGAGTTCTCTCATTCGGTGCTGCAGAGTCATCCGCACTCTCCCGCCCGTTTGGGAGCTTTGGTATAATCCCCATGGTCCTGACGGAGTCCCCAGCATCCACTAGGACGTTAGAGAAAATAAGATTTTACTTACCGATAAATCTATTTCTCATAGTCCGTAGTGGATGCTGGGCGCCCATCCCAAGTGCGGATTGTCTGCATTACTTGTACATAGTTATTGTTACAAAAAAATCGGGTTATTATTGTTGTGAGCCATCTTTTTTAGAGGCTACTTCATTGTTATCATACTGTTAACTGGGTTCAAATCACAAGTTGTACGGTGTGATTGGTGTGGCTGGTATGAGTCTTACCCGGGATTCAAGATCCTTCCTTATTGTGTACGCTCGTCCGGGCACAGTACCTAACTGAGGCTTGGAGGAGGGTCATAGGGGGAGGAGCCAGTACACACCATGTGATCCTAAAAGCTTGCTTTTGTGCCCTGTCTCCTGCGGAGCCGCTATTCCCCATGGTCCTGACGGAGTCCCCAGCATCCACTACGGACTATGAGAAATAGATTTATCGGTAAGTAAAATCTTATTTTTTTCAGATACCTTCAACTTCGACATGCTCTACAGTCCCAATTTGCTAGTTCTCCCCCCGGGATCCTTCCATTTCCCATTAAGACCTTTGTAAGTACGTTGGGTCGAGTTAAGATGATTTCCCTTGCTTATGGTTATCTTCTTGCTAAAATCCATACAGACCCTTTGACAAGTCTCCGTGGAAAATGAGAGGAGGATCTGGGCCCCATAACTGAAGAGGACTGGACCCTTGCTTTGGAATATCCGAGCAAGGTTACCAAATCCATTAGGTATCAACAAATACAATTCTTCTTATTGCATAGAACGTATATGACCCCGGTTAGAATGGCTAGTTTTGGTACGGGTCGCTCGGGTGACTGCCCTAAATGTGGGGTGGCTATGGGTACTTTTTGGCATCTTATTTGGGATTGCCCGTTGCTGCGGACGTTTTGGTCGGGAGTCAGGTCGGTTATGGAGAATACAGGAATAGCTGGTGCCATGCTCACCCCACAGTTTTGTATTCTGGGGATGGGATGTTCTGTTTTTGTTTCCAGCCCGGAGGGCCTCTATGCTCGCAGTATATGTGCCTTGGCAAAGGTGTGTATCGCGAGGTTGTGGATGGCCCCCAGTGGCCCCTCGATACCTGCTCTTAAGGTCCTGATCAACGACACTATTTTAAAGGAACGCTACATATATATGAAGTACTAGGTGATTCATCACGCCCTATGGGCGCTCTTCACACCGTCGTTAGGGGCTACGCCCCGTTAACCTCTGCACGCCTTTGAACATACGCAGGGCGGTAGATAACAGAATCAGAAACGCAGGGCAGTATAGAGGGCATACAGAAATGGTGTCCGGTTGAGATAAGATAGAGAGGCGTAGGGGGGAGGGAGAAAGGGAATGTACAGAAACGCTGTGCGATGGTAAAGGATAGGGAGAGGCAGGGTGGTAAGGAGAGGATAAAGAGAGGCAATGGGTTAGACAGTAAATACCGTTGCAAGAGGCTACGACCCGTTATCCCCTGCACGGGCTTCAGCTGTGCTATAATTGTTTTTAGATGGAGTAATACCTGATTTTTTTTTTTATGGCAGTGGGTAAATATTGTAAGGGGGGAGGGCGTGCGATTGTCAAAGGGGCGTAGGCCTTTGTGAGGGCGTGCAGAGTGGCCGCAGGGCACAATGAATAACATAGTGTAGTATATACTGCTAGTGTCTGCATTATGAAGTACCAGATGAGTAACAGCAATGCACTGTAGATAAGATACCAAAGTGCTGTGGCCACAGGTAGCTGAGCCGCTTATACACACAATGGCCACAGGTAGCAGAGCCGCTTATACACACAATACCCACAGGTAGCAGAGCCGCTTATACACACAATGGCCACAGGTAGCAGAGCTGCTTATACACACAATACCCACAGGTAGCAGAGCCGCTTATACACACAATGGCCACAGGTAGCAGAGCCGCTTATACACACAATACCCACAGGTAGCAGAGCCGCTTATACACAAATGGCCACAGGTAGCAGAGCCGCTTATACACACACAATACCCCCAGGTAGCAGAGGCGCTTATACACACAGTGCCCACAGGTAGCAGAGCCACGTATACACACAATACCCACAGGTAGCAGAGCCGCTTATACACACAGTGCCCACAGGTAGCAGAGGGGCTTATACACACAATGGACACAGGTAGCAGAGCCACATGTACACACATTACCCACAGGTAGCAGAACCGCTTATACACACAATACCCACAGGGGGCAGAGACGCTTATACACACAGTGCCCACAGGTAGCAGAGGCGCTTATACACACACAGTGCCCACAGGTAGCAGAGCCGCTTATACACACAATACCCCCAGGTAGCAGAGGCGCTTATACACAGTGCCCACAGGTAGCAGAGGTGCTTATACACACAATGGGCACAGGTAGCAGAGCCACGTGTACACACAATACCCACAGGTAGCAGAGCGGCGTATACACACAATACCCACAGGTAGCAAAGCCGCTTATACACACAGTGCCCACAGGTAGCAGAGCCGCTTATACACAATGGGCACAGGTAGCAGTGTTGCTTATACACATAATGGCCACAGTATTAGTGTTTCTAATTAATCCAATGTCCATTGGTAGCAACTATACTCACAAAAGTTTGGGGGGTTTGGAAAGGGGGTGGGTTCTGTGAGGTTCCTATCCGTGCGGCTGATCAGCCCGATTCAGGGAATAACTTGTAGTGGCTGTGGATGGTGTCCGAGGTGCTACGTGTGGTGGAGGGGTGGGTGTGGGAGGGGGTCCAGAGGTGTTGTGGGTGGCGGAGGGGTGGGTGCAGGGGCACGGATGGCGGAAAGGGTGCAGAGGTGCAGTGGGTGGGGGAGGGGTAGGTGTAGAAGGGGCGCGGATGGGGAGTGTAGTTGCTGTTGGTGGGGGAGGGGTGGGTGCGGGGGACTGTGGATGAAGGAGGGGGTATGGAGGTGATGTGTGTGTGGGAGGGGCGATGTAGGGGTGTGCGTTTGGAGGTGCAGGGGGGGTGAGCTTAGGTGATGGGTTTCAGAAGTGCTGTGGGTGGGGGAGGTGTGGGATGTAGATGTTGTGGATGGGGGAGGGGTGGATGCGGGGGAGCTGTGGATGGGGGAGGGAGTCCATAGGTGGTTCGGGTGGTGGTACAGAGGTGTTGCGGGTGGGGGAGGGGCAGGTGTGGGAGGTCCGCAGATGTGGAGGGTGTCTGTAGATAATGCGGGTGGGGAGGTGCTGTGGTTGTGGGAGTGGTGGGGGTGTTGCGGGTGGGGTAGGTGATCTGGATGGGGTAGGTGATGTGGATGTGCGGTAGCCAGGGGAGGGGCGGGTGCGGGTATGGCACAGATGGGGGAGGGGGTCCGTGGGCGCTGTGGATGAGTGAGGGGTGGGTGCGGGGTTACGGCGGTTGTGGTGGGCCAGGTGTGCTGCTGCGGTGGGTGGGGGAGGGTGCCGGTGCAGGGATACCGCGGTTGGGGTAGGGCGGCTGGTGCAGCTGCGGCGGGGAGGGGAGGGGCAGGGGAGGGGGTGCGGCGGTGGGGAAGGGGCGGGTGTGGGGATGCTGCGGTTGGGGTGCCAGGGGTGGGGGGGGGCGTGAGGGGGTGTGGATGGGGTCTGTAGATGATGCTGGTGGTGGAGGGGCAGATGCAGGAGGCTGTGGATGAAGGAGGGGGTCTGGCGGTGCTGTGTGTGGGGGAGGGGCAATGTAGGGGGAGGTGGGGTTGCAGAGGGGGAGGTTGGGTGATGGTTTGTAGAAGTGCTGGGGGTGGGGGAGGTGTCTATAGATGATGAGGGTGGGGGAGGGGCCGGAGGTGCTGTGGGTGGGGGAGTGGTGGCTGTGGGGGTCCGGATGCACCCGGGCAGGGGAGAGGCGGGTGCGGGGATGGGGCGGATGGGGGAGGGGATCAGAGGGCGCTGTGGGTGGGTGAGGGGCTGGTGCGGGGTTAACGCAGTTGGGGAGGGCCGGCTGTGGTGGTGTTGCGGGTGGTGGAGGGGCAGGTGCATGGGTGTTGGGGGGGAGGGGCGGGTGCAGGGGTGCTGTGGGTGGGGGCCATTTGGCGGGGTGGTGCGGTTGGGTGGGTGTGAAGGTGCCACGGTTGTGGGGGCGGGTGGTGCTGCAGGAAGGGGAGGGGTGGGGGTGCGGGAGCAGGGGTCCTGTGCGTAGGGGAGGGGCGGGTGCCATGGGTGGAGGGTTGGGAGCAGAGGTGATATGGGTGTGGGAGGGGTTGTGGGAGAAGCTGGTGTGGGAGTGCCGTGGGTGGGGGAGGGGGGGGCTGCGGGTGGGAGTGTGGTGCCATGGGTGTGGGGACAGGTGCGGGGGGCAGGGATGGGTGCAGTAGTGCTGCGGTTGGGGTGTGGGAGACAGCTGCGGGGGTTTCCGAGGGTTGGCGCGGGTGGGGGAGGGGGTGCGGGAGCAGGGGTGTTGCGGATGGGGGAGGGGCGGGTGCAGGAGGGGTAGATGCGGTGGTGGTGCGGGTGGGGTGGAGGGGTGCAGCAGGGGAGAGGTGGGTATGGGGGTGGAGTGGGGGAGGGGCGGGGGTGCTGCGGGTGGGGGAGGGGGCAGTTTGCCGGGGTGGTGCGTTTGGGGGTGGGTGGGTGTGAGGGTGCTATGGTTGCAGGGGCGGGTGGGGGGGGTGCTGCATGTAGGGGAGGGGTGGGGGTGTGGGAGCAGGGGTGCTGTGCGTAGTGGAGGGGCGGGGTGCCATGGGTGGGGAGTTGGGAGCAGGGGTGATGTGGGTTTGGGAGGGTTGGGGGGGCTGTGGGAGAAGCTGGTGTGGGAGTGCCGTGGGTGGGGGAGGGAGGGTTCTGGGCGTGGGGGCGTGGTGCCATGGGTGGGGGACAGGTGTGGGAGGGCAGTGGCGGGTGCAGTGGTGGTGCGGATGGGGGGTGGAAGGCGGCAGCGGGGGTTCCGAGGGTTGGGGGGGTGGCATGGGTGGGGGAGGGGGTGCAGGAGCAGGGGTGTTGCGGATGGGGGAGGGGTGGGTGCAGGAGGGGCAGATGTGGTGGTGGTGCGGGTGGAGTGGAGGATGCAGGGGTGTATCGGGGGGAGAGGTGGGTATGGGGGTGGAGTGGTGCCACGGGTGGTGGAGGGGGCGGTTTGCCGGTGTGGTGCATTTGGGGGGGTGGTGGGTTTGAGGGTGCCACGGTTGCAGGGGCGGGTGCAACAGGTAGGGGAGGGGTGGGGGTGCGGGAGCAGGGGTGCTGTGCGTAGGGGAGTGGCGGGGGTGCCATGGGTGGGGGGTTGGGAGCAGGGGTGATGTGGGTGTGGGAGGGCTGTGGGAGTGCCGTGGATGGGGGAGGGAGGGTTGCTGGGGTGGGGGCGTGGTGCCATGGGTGGGGGGACAGGTGCGGAGGGGGGGCAGGGGCTGGAGCAGTGGTGGTGCAGTTGGGCGGTGGGAGGCAGCTGCAGGGTTTCCGAGGGTTGGGGGGGGGGTGGTGCGGGTTGGGTGAAAGGTGCAGGGGTATAGCGGGGGGGGGGGGGGGAGAGGTGGGTATGGGGGAGGGGCAGGGTTGCAGCGGGTGGGGGTGGGGTGGGGGTGCTGCAGGTGTGGGAGCTGCGGGTGGGGGCGGGAGTGCCGCGAGTGGGAGCGGATGTGGGGGATGCGTTGGGTGCCGCAGGGGAGGGGCAGCGGGTGTTGGTGCTGTGGGAGGGGGAGGCGGCAGAGTGCCACGGGTGGTGGGTGGGTGCCGCGGGTGGGTGGTGCTGCGGGTGGGGGAGGGGTGGAGTGCCACGGGTGGTGGGTGGATGCGGTTGGTGCGCGGGTGGGTGGTGCGGGTGTTGGTGCTGCGGGTGGGGGAGAGGGTGGGAGTGGCGCGGGTGGGGGGCGAATGCGGCTGGTTGCCGCGGGTGTTGGTGCTACGGGTGGGGGAGGGGGCGGGAGTTCCGCGGGTGGGTGCCGCGGGTGTTTGTGCTACGGGTGGGGGCGGGAGTGGCGCGGGTGGTGGATGGATGCGGCGGGTGTTTGTGCTACGGTGGGGGAGGGGGCGAGAGTGCCGTGAGTGGATGCCGCGGATGTTGGAGCTGCAGGAGGGGGAGAGGGCGGGAGTGCCGTGGGTGGGGGCGGATGTGGCGGGTGTTTGTGCTACGGGTGGGGGCAGGAGTGCCGCGGGTGGATGCCGCGGATGTTGGTACTGCGGGAGGGCCGCGGGTGGTTGCCGCGGGTGGGAGGGGGGTGAGTGCGGCTGTGAGTGCTCAGCATGTCCCCCTGACTCAGCGGCAGCCGCGAGACTGTGAGGCGGGTAGTGTGAGTTCCGCTCACAGTCAGCGGCTGCGATGTCACCAGGGGCAGGGAGTGTACGGGGAGAAGGGAGACAGGACCCTGGGCGGAGATGGGGAGGGGACTGGGCGGAGAGAGGGAGGGGACTGCTCCTGGCCAGATCTGTGCCTGTGACTCCGCCCAGTGTTACGGCCAGGCACAGAATCACAGACTTGGGCTAATATATAGGAGATAATGCCTCTGCTAAATTTAACAGAATTTGGTCCCCATGGATAGAATTCCCATACTCCTTCCCTGACCCTACGATTTAATGGTTGCTGGGATGCTATTAGGCCCCTGAATTGCTATTTTGTCCTGTATGCTTTACTCCTATCCGATGCGCCCTGAATGGAAGTCTAGCTTTGGGCCCTGGTAGTTAGGGTTTGAGTTAGATAGATTTTCTTCTGTGTCTCTTTTTCCCCTTTTTTATTTATCTCTTTCCCGTTTCCCCGTTTTTTTTTTTCTTCCTTACCTTTTGTTTTGTTGTTAGTAAGTGTTAATATGGTATAAGAATAAAAAAGTGTAATGCGGTTTTCTACATTAAATTTCGGATTATGCAAGTTTATTCGATAAAAAATAATTGCATGTACATACACGTTCCTGTAATAACACGGTTTGTTATTATGTTGAAAGCGAATGGTGTCTTACCAGTGTTATCCTGTCTTAATGAACATGATTTGTCAATGTTATGCATTTTCTGTGATCAAACCATTCTCCTTCGAAATAAAAATGACTCTAATAAACAGCCTGGATACTAACCGTACGGTAACAGCTGCTTGCGCTTGGCCTCAGGCTGGATAAATAGGCCCCTGTCCTGAATCCCCTTTGGGATGACTCTTGCTGCAGGCTCATACATGTCTTTATTTTCCCTCCTTTCAGGCTCTCTCATCAGAACTAAACATGTACGAATCCCAGAGCCAGGAATACAAGTACGAGGTGGAGAGACTGGCCAACGAGCTGCAGAGCGTGAAGAGAAAATACCTCACCCAGAAACGCAAGGAGCAGCAGGCGCGGTGGGTGATTCTATTCTATGTAATACCAGTAAATAAACTTTCTCCACCTGTCCATATGGACTTGGCTGGGCCAATCAGCATGCAGCACGGTCATGTGACTAGTATAACGCAAAAGCAAAAAGGGAGATGTGACAATCTGCAATAAAAGACTTAAAATACATGAAAAACCCGCTCCACACCAGCTGCCCCTGTCCAGTACTGAACCCCGTACTGACCTGGATGCAGTAGTGCCAGACAATGGGGAGAGCAGGGCCAGGTGGTGGTAGAAGTGGGCAGAGAAGTGAATTGAAGAGGGCGGAGGGGTTTGATGATTGAGTACAGAAGTGAATTAGGTGAATGTATGACTTTGTAGTGAGGTAAGTGGGGTGTAGGATGGGGTGTGGATCATTACATCGACATTGTCTAGGTCGACAATGTTTAGGTTGACCACTATAGGTCGACAGTCACTAGGTCGATAGGGTTTGAAGGTCAACAGGGTTTCTAGGTCGACAGGTCAAAAAGTTGACATGAGTTTTTTATGTTTTTTTGGTGTCGTTTTATTCGTAGAGTGACCGGGAAGCCCAATTAGTGCACCGTGTCCCCTCGCATGGCTCGCTTCACTCACCATGCTTCGGGCAAGGTGCCTCTCTGCGCTCGGCACAGATTACCGTTCCCATCATAGTCCATGTGGATCGTTAAGTGTGAAAAATTTCAAAAAAAGAAAAAAAATGTGAAAAACACATGTCGACATTTGGACCTGTCGACCAAGAACATGTCGACCTAGAGACCCTGTCGATCTTGAAAACATGTCGACCTAGTGACTGTCGGCATATAGTGGTTGACCTAAACATTGTCGACCTAGACACTGTCGATCTTCAGACCGGATCCCGTAGGATTAATGGTGATCAGACGTGTGGCAGCACCACTGCAGGTACTGTACGGCGTCTGTTTGGTGCGCCATGGTAGACGTTGGAGCACTGAGAATGAATGTGGCGGCTGAAGCTGCTCCGTCTGGGGTGGATGTGAGTGAGGCGAGCCTTTTAGTGAAGAGGAGTGTGAGTGTGTGTGTGTGTGTGTGTGTGTGTGTGTGTTATTAAAATGCACTTACGGTTCTTTATAAGCAGGGTCCCGCTTCACTGCATTATCGTGGTGAAGCGGGACCTCTTTTCCAGTGAATTTACTAACCTTGCCTTGTTCGTTATGAGAGCGCATTATCTCACCCTTCTGGTGATACGCGTCCTCCCATTACGGGCGGCCGCTTCTGCTGCAATGACTTCTTCCACACCTGCACCGTCCAGTAACTCCCAGCGTGCAGTTCGGGAGTTAGGCTGGCGCGTGTGCGGATTGATTTTGTGGACCCCGGAGTTTGTAGGGTGCCGAGGCCCACTGTACACAAACAATAAAGTTTTTTGACTAAGGAAAAAAAAAAAAAGAAAAAAAAAGAGGAACTGCTTTGACAGCCGCAGCGCCGTGTCCGGACAGCGAAGAGAGATAAGGTAGCAGAGACTAACGTTCGGGCCCACCGAACGTTCATAAGTAAGGTAGCTCATTGGTGCTCTATCTAACAGATACAGGCGCCGAAAAGGCTGCGGCAGGATACCGCCCCAGCTTACAATGGCGCTTCAGCGAGATCATACATCAGGGGAAGCGCTGTCTGTGGCACATAACGTGTGCAGATAACGCATTACCTCATAAAGAAGGATAATACATCTACCCCATGGATGGACCGGAGCAAAGGGGTGTCAGTCTGACTCATACATCAGAGCAGAACTTTTGTACGTACAGATTATAATTCAGTTTTGTTCCTATCACGTTTGGTAGGAGAAGAAGTCCTCAGGTGGAGACCAAGGAGCAAAACTACATAGAAATGTAACTGGAACAGAATCTCTCTGTGTTGCTAGCATTCCCTCACTCCGGTCTGTACGCAATTGTCATGTCTAGGCTACGGAGCTGCTAATGTCAGCAAGTGAAGACGCCATCAGAGCCATCACAGCTCATTCACGATTGCGTACACATTCACAGCCTATACATTGAGGAACATTGAGGCTAAGGGTAGCCATATGGCTATACAGACCGGCCGCGGAAGTAGCGACACTGGCGCCATGTTTCTCTGCATACACATTCACAGCCTATACATTGAGGAACATTGAGGCTAAGGGTAGCCATATGGCTATACAGACCGGCTGCGGCAGTAGCGACACTGGCGCCATGTTTCTCTGCGTACACATTCACAGCCTATACATTGAGGAACATTGAGGCTAAGGGTAGCCATATGGCTACAAAGAGCGGCCGTGGCATTAGCGACACTGGCGCCATGTTTCCCTGCGTACACATTCACAGCCTATACATTGAGGAACATTGAGGCTAAGGGTAGCCATATGGCTATACAGACCGGCCGCGGCAGTAGCGACACTGGCGCCGTGTTTCTCTGCGTACACATGCACAGCCGGAACATTGAGGAACATTGAGGCTAAGGGTAGCCATATGGCTACAAAGACCGGCCGCGACAGTAGCGACACTGGCGCCATGTTTCTCTGCGTACACATTCACAGCCTATACATTGAGGAACATTGAGGCTAAGGGTAGCCATATGGCTATACAGACCGGCCGCGGCAGTAGCAACACTGGCGCCGTGTTTCTCTGCGTACACATTCACAGCCGGAACATTGAGGAGCATTGAGGCTAAGGGTAGCCATATGGCTATACAGACCGGCCGCGGCAGTAGCGACACTGGCGCCATGTTTCTCTGCGTACACATTCACAGCCTATACATTGAGGAACATTGAGGCTAAGGGTAGCCATATGGCTATACAGACCGGCCGCGGCAGTAGCGACACTGGCGCCATGTTTACCTGCGTACACATTCACAGCCTATACATTGAGGAACATTGAGGCTAAGGGTAGCCATATGGCTACAAAGACCGGCCGTGGCATTAGCGACACTGGCGCCATGTTTCCCTGCGTACACATTCACAGCCTATACATTGAGGAACATTGAGGCTAAGGGTAGCCATATGGCTATACAGACCGGCCGCGGCAGTAGCGACACTGGCGCCATGTTTACCTGCGTACACATTCACAGCCTATACATTGAGGAACATTGAGGCTAAGGGTAGCCATATGGCTATACAGACCGGCCGTGGCAGTAGCGACACTGGCGCCATGTTTCTCTGCGTACACATGCACAGCCGGAACATTGAGGAACATTGAGGCTAAGGGTAGCCATATGGCTACAAAGACCGGCCGTGGCATTAGCGACACTGGCGCCATGTTTACCTGCGTACATGATTGCAGCTGAAGGCAGATACATGCCCCAATAATGGTGGTCATTCCGAGTTGTTCGCTCGCAAGCTGCTTTTAGCAGCTTTGCACACGCTAAGCCGCCGCCTACTGGGAGTGAATCTTAGCATATTAAAATTGCGAACAAAAGATTAGCAGAATTGCGAATAGACACTTCTTAGCAGTTTCTGAGTAGCTCCAGACTTACTCGGCATCTGCGATCAGTTCAGTGTTTGTCGTTCCTGGTTTGACGTCACAAACACACCCAGCGTTCGCCCAGACACTCCTCCGTTTCTCCAGCCACTCCCGCGTTTTTCCCAGAAACGGTAGCGTTTTTTCACACACTCCCATAAAACGGCCAGTTTCCGCCCAGAAACACCCACTTCCTGTCAATCACATTACGATCACCAGAACGAAGAAAAAACCTCGTAATGCCGTGAGTAAAATTCCTAACTGCATAGCAAATTTACTTGGCGCAGTTGCACTGCGGACATTGCGCATGCGCATTAGCGACTATTCGCTCCGTTGCGACAAAAAAATAACGAGCGAACAACTCGGAATGACACCCAATGTCCGTAAAATGCCAGTTTTTGCCGCCACTCCCCGTTACCTCGCATTGAATGGTCACTTACTGTCCATCACTGTGCGATGAAATCCTCTCCGCGAGCGCGATCACACAGGCAGCTTGGTGCGTGCGCACTGTGGCCACGGCACATGCACAGTCTGCGCGAACATCGCCCATTGTGTACAAACATGACATAGGCCCATACTTTCTGCCTTACTGGCTGCTTTATATACACCTACAAAGCCCCCACAACATACACAGCCCATACAATATGTCCTGCAGATGATGCCCGCAAAGTGCCATTGTTGGGAAGTTGGAACACAAGCTGACATAGTCAGGCGTGAGGTTTGCCCGCAAAAATACCTTACTAGCCAATTTGAAATACCGCAGGTATGCGTGCTCCTGATACCCACGGTGTCCAATGTAAAAAATCTGGGAATACGGGCGTTAGGTCGACCACTAAAGGTCGACAGGTCAAAAGGCCGACATGAGTCTTTCACATTTTTTTTTCAATTTTTGGACTTTTTCATACTTTACGATCCACGTGGACTATGATTGGGAATAGTAACCTTGCCTGAAGCATGGCAAGCGAAGCGGTGCACTAATTGGGGTTCCCGTCACTTTACAAAGAAAACCACACCAAAAAAAAGTCCAAAAACTCATGTCGACCTAGTTCACGTCAACCTTCAGTGGTCGACCTAATGACAGTCGACCTAAGCTGTGTCGACCCACCGACCCATACCCAAAAATATGCACACAGGGTTTTCTGCTAAGGAAACAGCAGAGAGAAAAACAGAAATACCCGCTCATCACTCCACTGTCGACTTTGCTCGGCTGCTGCATCCTCCGAATGCCGCACCAGTTCCTACATGAAGACAGAAGCCGGCCAGAGAAGGTAACGTACAGTAGCGTAGAACAGTGTAGTGTGCGCATGGAGGAGCGTGCGGAGAAGGGGGTGCAGGGTAGCGGCTGTGTAGCGTACGGGGAAGGGGGCGCAGGGTAGCGGCTGTGTAGCGTGGAGGAGGGGGTGCAGGGTAGCGGCTGTGTAGCATGCGGGGAAGGGGGTGCAGGGTAGCAGCTGTGTAGCGAGCGGGGAAGGGGGTGCAGGGTAGCAGCTGTGTAGCGTGCGGGGAAGGGGGTGCAGGGTAGCGGCTGTGTAGCGTGCGGGGAAGGGGGTGCAGGGTAGCGGCTGTGTAGCGTGCGGGGAAGGGGGTGCAGGGTAGCAGCTGTGTAGCGAGCGGGGAAGGGGGTGCAGGGTAGCGGCTGTGTAGCGTGCGGGGAAGGGGGTGCAGGGTAGCAGCTGTGTAGCGTGCGGGGAAGGGGGTGCAGGGTGTAGCAGCTGTGTAGCGTGCGGGGAAGGGAGTGCAGGGTAGCGGCTGTGTAGTGTGCGGGGAAAGGGGTGCGGGGTAGCAGCTGTGTAGCGTGGAGGAGGGGGTGCAGGATAGCGGCTTCTGTAGCGTGCGGGGAAGGGGGTGCAGGGTAGCGGCTGTCTAGTGTGCGGGGAAGGGGGTGCCGGGTAGCGGCTGTGTAGCGAGTGGGGAAGGGGGTGCAGGGTAGCGGCTGTGTAGCGAGCGGGAAAGGGTGCAGGATAGCGGCTGTGTAGCGAGCGGGAAAGGGGGTGCAGGCTAGCGGCTGTGTAGCGTGGAGGACGGGGTGCAGGGTAGCGGCTGTGTAGCGTGCGGGGAAGGGGGCGCTCGCTAGCAGCTGTGTAGCGTGCGGGGAAGGCGGGTACTGGGTAGCGGTTGTGTAGCGTGCGGGGAAGGGGGTGCAGGGTAACGGCTGTGTAGCGTGCGGGGAAGGGGGTGCAGGGTAACGGCTGTGTAGCATGCGGGGAAGGGGGTGCAGGGTAGCGGTTGTGTAGCGTGTGGGGAAGGGGGTGCAGGGTAGCGGCTGTGTAGCATGCAGGAAAGGGGGTGCAGGGTAGCGGCTGTGTAGCATGCAGGAAGGGGGTGCAGGGTAGCGGCTGTGTAGCGTGCGGGAAAGGGGGTGCAGGGAAGCGGCTGTGTAGCGTGGAGGAGGGGGTGCAGGGTAGCGGCTGTGTAGCGGGCGGGGAAGGGGGTGCAGGGTAGCGGCTGTGTAGCGTGCGGGGAAGGGGGTGCAGGGTAGCGGCTGTGTAGCGTGCGGGGAAGGGGGTGCAGGGTAGCGGCTGTGTAGCGTGCAGGGAAGGGGGTGCAGGGTAGCCGCTGTGTAGCGTGGAGGAGGGGGTGCAGGGTAGCAGCTGTGTAGCGTGCGGGGAAGGGGGTGCAGGGTAGCGGCTGTGTAGCGAGCGGGAAAGGGGGTGCAGGGTAGCGGCTATGTAGCGTGGAGGACGGGGTGCAGGATAGCGGCTGAGTAGCATGCGGGGAAGGGGGGCGCACGCTAGCGGCTGTGTAGCGTGTGGGAAAGGGGGTGCAGGGTAGCGGCTGTGTAGCGTGAAAGAGGGTGTGAAGGGTATCGGCTGTGTAGCGTGCGGGGAAGGGGGTGCAGGGTAGCGGCAATGTAGTGTGTGGGGAAGGGGGTGCAGGGTAGCAGCTGTGTAGCGTGCGGGGAAGGGGGTGCAGGGTAGCGGTTGTGTAGCATGCAGGGAAGGGGGTGCAGGGTAGCGGCTGTGTAGCGTGCGGGGAAGGGGGTGCAGGGTAGCGGCTGTGTATGGTGCGTGGAAGGGGGTGCAGGGTAGCGGCTGTGTAGCGTGTGGGGAAGGTGGTGCAGGGTAGCGGCTGTGTAGCGTGCGGGGAAGGGGGTGCAGGGTAGCGGTTGTGTAGCGTGCGGGGAAGGGGGTGCAGGGTAGCGGCTGTGTAGCGTGCGGGAAAGGGGATGCAGGGTAGCGGCTGTCTAGCGTGCAGGAAAGGGGGTGCAGGGTAGCGGCTGTGTAGCATGCAGGAAGGGGGTGCAGGGTAGCGGCTGTGTAGCGTGCGGGAAAGGGGGTGCAGGGTAGCGGCTGTGTAGCGTGGAGGAGGGGGTGAAGGGTATCGGCTGTGTAGCGTGCGGGGAAGGGGGTGCAGGGTAGCGGCTATGTAGCATGTGGGGAAGGGGGTGCAGGGTAGCGGCTGTGTAGCGTGGAGGGAAGGGGGTGCAGGGTAGCGGCTGTGTAGCTTGCGGGGAAGGGGGTGCAGGGTAGCGGCTGTGTAGCGTGCGGGGAAGGGGGTGCAGGGTAGCGGCTGTGTATGGTGCGGGGAAGGGGGTGCAGCGTAGCGGCTGTGTAGCGTGCGGGGAAGGGGGTGCAGGGTAGCGGCTGTGTAGCGTGCGGGGAAGGGGGTGCACGCTAGCAGCTGTGTAGCGTGCGGGGAAGGGGGTGCAGGGTAGCGACTGTGTAGCGTGCGGGGAAGGGGGTGCAGGGTAGCGGCTGTGTAGCATGCAGGGCAGGGGGTGCAGGGTAGCGGCTGTGTAGCGTGCGGGGAAGGGGGTGCAGGGTAGCGGCTGTGTAGCGTGCGGGGAAGGGGGTGCAGGGTAGCGGCTGTGTAGCGTGCGGGGAAGCGGGTGCAGGGTAGCGGCTGTGTAGCGAGCGGGGAAGGGGGTGCAGGGTAGCGGCTGTGTAGCGTGCGGGAAAGGGGGTGCAGGGTAGCAGCTGTGTAGCGTGTGGGAAAGGGGCTGCAGGGTAGCGGCTGTGTAGTGAGCGAGGAAGGGGGTGCAGGCTAGCGGCTGTGTAGTGAGCGAGGAAGGGGGTGCAGGGTAGCGGCTGTGTAGTGTGCGAGGAAGGTGGTGCAGGGTAGCGGCTGTGTAGCGTGCAGGGTAGCGGGTGCAGGGTAGCGGCTGTGTAGCGTGCAGGGTAGCGGCTGTGTAGCGTGCGGGGAAGGGGGTGCAGGGTAGCGGCTGTGTAGCGTGCAGGGTAGCGGCTGTGTAGCGTGCAGGGTAGCGGCTGTGTAGCGTGCGGGGAAGGGGGTGCAGGGTAGCGGCTGTGTAGTGAGCGAGGAAGGGGGTGCAGGCTAGCGGCTGTGTAGTGAGCGAGGAAGGGGGTGCAGGGTAGCGGCTGTGTAGTGTGCGAGGAAGGTGGTGTAGGGTAGCGGCTGTGTAGCGGGTGCAGGGTAGCGGCTGTGTAGCGTGCAGGGTAGCGGCTGTGTAGCGTGCAGGGTAGCGGCTGTATAGCGTGCGGGGAAGGGGGTGCAGGGTAGCGGCTGTGTAGCGTGCAGGGTAGCGGCTGTGTAGCGTGCAGGGTAGCGGCTGTGTAGCGTGCGGGGAAGGGGGTGCAGGGTAGCGGCTGTGTAGCGTGCAGGGTAGCGGCTGTGTAGCGTGCAGGGTAGCGGCTGTGTAGCGTGCGGGGAAGGGGGTGCAGGGTAGCGGCTGTGTAGCGTGCAGGGTAGCGGCTGTGTAGCGTGCGGGGAAGGGGGTGCAGGGTAGCGGCTGTGTAGCGTGCAGGGTAGCGGCTGTGTAGCGTGCAGGGTAGCGGCTGTGTAGCGTGCGGGGAAGGGGGTGCAGGGTAGCGGCTGTGTAGCGTGCAGGGTAGCGGCTGTGTAGCGTGCGGGGAAGGGGGTGCAGGGTAGCGGCTGTGTAGCGTGCAGGGTAGCTGCTGTGTAGTGTGCGAGGAAGGTGGTGTAGGGTAGCGGCTGTATAGCGGGTGCAGGGTAGCGGCTGTGTAGCGTGCAGGGTAGCGGCTGTGTAGCGTGCAGGGTAGCGGCTGTATAGCGTGCGGGGAAGGGGGTGCAGGGTAGCGGCTGTGTAGCGTGCAGGGTAGCGTCTGTGTAGCGTGCAGGGTAGCGGCTGTGTAGCGTGCGGGGAAGGGGGTGCAAGGTAGCGGCTGTGTAGCGTGCAGGGTAGCAGCTGTGTAGCGTGCAGGGTAGCGGCTGTGTAGCGTGCGGGGAAGGGGGTGCAGGGTAGCGGCTGTGTAGCGTGCAGGGTAGCGGCTGTGTAGCGTGCGGGGAAGGGGGTGCAGGGTAGCGGCTGTGTAGCGTGCAGGGTAGCGACTGTGTAGCGTGCAGGGTAGCGGCTGTGTAGCGTGCGGGGAAGGGGGTGCAGGGTAGCGGCTGTGTAGCGTGCAGGGTAGCGGCTGTGTAGCGTGCGGGGAAGGGGGTGCAGGGTAGCGGCTGTGTAGCGTGCAGGGTAGCGGCTGTGTAGCGTGCGGGGAAGGGGGTGCAGGGTGAGGTACGTATCCTGTTCTGTGCCCGGCCAGTTCCTGGAAGATCTCCCTGCAAAGCTGGAGAAGAAGAAGAGAACACGAGTAGGGGGCAGTTCTGTGGAAAGGCGAATAATTAAAGACTATTAAGCTGATTGGAAACTTCCAATTGCTTAATTAGCCATTAGTTGGGAGTGCCACAGCAATACTGAGCAATGCCTGACGTTTTTTCCTATAAATGTGTAAAAATTGGTCGGACTGCGAGGAAAACAATCTCCTGCCGCCAACAAATAAAAAAAAACTTACCCAATTGAATAGCAAAAATCTCACAACTACGGGAAAAAATCCCTGTAGGTGCGAATTTTTAGCTATACATAATTAAATGTCCCCGGCAATCACGCCGATCTCACCCCAGAATCACGTATTTCATTTTGCAGCCTTATATTTGGGTGCATATTAAAATGCACATTGTCCAGACTACCATATGTACAGCTGGTGTGTGCACTTCATTGCTGAGATGACAAATCACCCCTAGCATTGGGGGTCATTCCGAGTTGTTCGCTCGTTATTTTTTTCTCGCAACGGAGCGATTAGTCGCTAATGCGCATGCGCAATGTCCGCAGTGCGACTGTGCCAAGTAAATTTGCTATGCAGTTAGGAATTTCACTCACGGCATTACGAGGTTTTTTCTTCGTTCTGGTGATCGTAATGTGATTGACAGGAAGTGGGTGTTTCTGGGCGGAAACTGGCCGTTTTATGGGTGTGTGTGAAAAAACGCTACCGTTTCTGGGAAAAACGCGGGAGTGGCTGGAGAAACGGAGGAGTGTCTGGGCAAACGCTGGGTGTGTTTGTGACGTCAAACCAGGAACGAAACTGACTGAACTGATCGCAGATGCCGAGTAAGTCTGGAGCTACTCAGAAACTGCTAAGAAGTGTCTATTCGCAATTCTGCTAATCTTTCGTTCGCAATTTTGCTAAGCTAAGATTCACTCCCAGTAGGCGGCGGCTTAGCGTGTGCAAAGCTGCTAAAAGCAGCTAGCGAGCGAACAACTCGGAATGACCACCATTGTTCCAAAGTAGCTGCAATCAATGGTCCTAGGTACAATACCCCTTTTCTAGGCTGACCATATTATCCCCTTTACCTGGGACACTCATGAATTACACAGGTTCTGGGCCTGGCTGACTACAAGCATACATTTCAGATGGTTTTAATCAGCCTGTAATCCATCTGTGTCCCAGGTAAAAGGGATAATATGGTCAGCCTAACATTTCCAAAGAGCCTTACAGCAGTCAGGGCCTGATCCGGTGCCACACACCACCAGTTCCCCTTGGGGGTGATTCCGAGTTGTTCGCTCGCAAGCTGCTTTTAGCAGCATTGCAGACGCTAAGCCGCCGCCTACTGGGAGTGAATCTTAGCTTATCAAAATTGCGAACGAAAGATTAGCAGAATTGCGAATAGACACTTCTTAGCAGTTTCTAAGTAGCTCCAGACTTACTCTGCCACTGCGATCAGTTCAGTGCTTGTCGTTCCTGGTTTGACATCACAAACACTCCCAGCGTTCGGCCAGACACTCCTCCGTTTCTCCAGCCACTCCCGCGTTTTTCCCAGAAACGGTAGCGTTTTTTCACACACACCCATAAAACGGCAAGTTTACGCCCAGAAACACCCACTTCCTCTCAATCACATTACGATCACCAGAACGAAGAAAAAACCTCGTAATGCCGTGAGTAAAATACCTAACTGCATAGCAAATTTACTTGGCGCAGTCGCACTGCGGACATTGCGCATGCGCATTAGCGACTAATCGCTCCGTTGCGGAAAAAAAATAACGAGCGAACAACTCGGAATGACCCCCCTTGTGTGGATCTCCCCTACCTAGGGGAATAGCTACTGTATGTCTCAATGATCCTCCCTCTGCCTCGCTTAAAGGTGTTCTACATACAACGTAAGACTGGATGGTCAGCCTTAACGATTAATATTGACTCCTTTATGTATTATCTGGTAATCGTATTATTCTGTAGAAAATGTGTAAAAGACAGGAATACCCGTTGTAAAAGACTTAATTGTGCATATTTATTGAATGTGCATTGAGCTTCCAGTGCTTGATAGGATGTGCCCTGTAATCGTACCCCTTGTACCCTTCCCTGTGCCCCTTCCTGCACCTCTCCCTGTACCCCTTCCTGCACCACTCCCTGTACCCCTTCCTGCACCTCTCCCTGTGCCCCTTCCTGCACCTCTCCCTGTACCCCTTCCTGCACCACTCCCTGTACCCCTTCCTGCACCTCTCCCTGTACCCCTTCCTGCATCTCTCCCTGTACCCCTTCCTGCATCTCTCCCTGTACCCCTTCCTGCACCTCTCCCTGTGCCCCTTCCTGCACCACCCCCTGTGCCCCTTCCTGCACCTCTTCCTGCACCTCTCCCTGTACCCCTTCCTGCATCTCTCCCTGTACCCCTTCCTGCATCTCTCCCTGTGCCCCTTCCTGCACCACTCCCTGTACCCCTTCCTGCACCACTCCCTGTGCCCCTTCCTACACCTCTCCCTGTACCCCTTCCTGCACCACTCCCTGTACCCCTTCCTGCACCACTCCCTGTGCCCCTTCCTACACCTCTCCCTGTACCCCTTCCTACACCTCTCCCTGTACCCCTTCCTGCACCACTCCCTGTACCCCTTCCTGCACCACTCCCTGTACCCCTTCCTGCACCACTCCCTGTACCACTTCCTGCATCTCTCCCTGTGCCCCTTCCTGCACCTCTCCCTGTACCCCTTCCTGCCCCACTCCCTGTGCCCCTTCCTGCACCACTCCCTGTACCCCTTCCTGCACCTCTCCCTGTACCCCTTCCTGCACCTCTCCCTGTACCCCTTCCTGCACCTCTCCCTGTGCCCCTTCCTGCACCACTCCCTGTGTCCCTTCCTGCACCACTCCCTGTGCCCCTTCTTGCATCTCTCCCTGCACCACTCCCTGTACCCCTTCATGCACCTCTCCCTGTACCCCTTCATGCACCTCTCCCTGTACCCCTTCCTGCACCTCTCCCTGTACCCCTTCCTGCACCTCTCCCTGTACCCCTCCCTGCACCTCTCCCTGTACCCCTTCCTGCACCTCTCCCTGTACCCCTTCCTGCACCTCTCCCTGTGCCCCTTCCTGCACCACTCCCTGTGTCCCTTCCTGCACCACTCCCTGTGCCCCTTCCTGCATCTCTCCCTGCACCACTCCCTGTACCCCTTCATGCACCTCTCCCTGTACCCCTTCATGCACCTCTCCCTGTACCCCTTCCTGCACCTCTCCCTGTGCCCCTTCCTGCATCTCTCCCTGCACCACTCCCTGTACCCCTTCATGCACCTCTCCCTGTACCCCTTCCTGCACCTCTCCCTGTGCCCCTTCCTGCACCCCTTCCTGCTTCTCTTCCTGCACCTCTCACTGTCCCCCTTCCTGCACCTCTCCATGTGCTCCATCCTGCACCACTCCCTGTGCCCCTTCCTGCACCTCTCCCTGTGCCCCTTCCTGCACCACTCCCTGTGGCCCTTCCTGCACCTCTCCCTGTGCCCCTTCCTGCATCTCTCCCTGCACCACTCCCTGTACCCCTTCCTGCACCTCTCCCTGTACCCCTTCCTGCATCTCTCCCTGTACCCCTTCCTGCATCTCTCCCTGTACCCCTTCCTGCACCTCTCCCTGTACCCCTTCTGCATCTCTCCCTGTACCCCTTCCTGCATCTCTCCCTGTGCCCCTTCCTGCACCACTCCCTGTACCCCTTCCTGCACCTCTCCCTGTACCCCTTCCTGCATCTCTCCCTGTACCCCTTCCTGCATCTCTCCCTGTACCCCTTCCTGCATCTCTCCCTGTACCCCTTCCTGCATCTCTCCCTGTACCCCTTCCTGCACCTCTCCCTGTACCCCTTCCTGCATCTCTCCCTGTGCTCCTTCCTGCATCTCTCCCTGTGCCCCTTCCTGCACCACTCCCTGTACCCCTTACTGCACCTCTACCTGCACCACTCCCTGTACCCCTTCCTGCACCTCTCCCTGTACCCCTTCCTGCACCACTCCCTGTACCCCTTCCTGCACCTCTCCCTGCACCACTCCCTGTACCCCTTCCTGCACCTCTCCCTGTACCCCTTCCTGCATCTCTCCCTGTACCCCTTCCTGCATCTCTCCCTGTACCCCTTCCTGCATCTCTCCCTGTACCCCTTCCTGCACCTCTCCCTGTACCCCTTCCTGCATCTCTCCCTGTGCTCCTTCCTGCATCTCTCCCTGTGCCCCTTCCTGCACCACTCCCTGTACCCCTTACTGCACCTCTACCTGCACCACTCCCTGTACCCCTTCCTGCACCTCTCCCTGTACCCCTTCCTGCACCACTCCCTGTACCCCTTCCTGCACCTCTCCCTGCACCACTCCCTGTACCCCTTCCTGCACCTCTCCCTGTACCCCTTCCTGCACCACTCCCTGTACCCCTTCCTGCACCTCTCCCTGTACCCCTTCCTGCATCTCTCCCTGTACCCCTTCCTGCACCTCTCCCTGTGCCCCTTCCTGCACCACCCCCTGTGCCCCTTCCTGCACCTCTCCCTGTACCCCTTCCTGCACCTCTCCCTGTGCCCCTTCCTGCACCTCTCCCTGTACCCCTTCCTGCATCTCTCCCTGTACCCCTTCCTGCATCTCTCCCTGTGCCCCTTCCTGCATCTCTCCCTGTACCCCTTCCTGCACCTCTCCCTGTGCCCCTTCCTGCACCTCTCCCTGTACCCCTTCCTGCATCTCTCCCTGTACCCCTTCCAGCACCTCTCCCTGTGCCCCTTCCTGCACCTCTCCCTGTACCCCTTCCTGCATCTCTCCCTGTACCCCTTCCTGCATCTCTCCCTGTGCCCCTTCCTGCACCACTCCCTGTACCCCTTCCTGCACCACTCCCTGTGCCCCTTCCTACACCTCTCCCTGTACCCCTTCCTGCACCACTCCCTGTACCCCTTCCTGCACCACTCCCTGTACCACTTCCTGCATCTCTCCTTGTGCCCCTTCCTGCACCTCTCCCTGTACCCCTTCCTGCCCCACTCCCTGTGCCCCTTCCTGCACCACTCCCTGTACCCCTTCCTGCACCTCTCCCTGTACCCCTTCCTGCACCTCTCCCTGTGCCCCTTCCTGCACCACTCCCTGTGTCCCTTCCTGCACCACTCCCTGTGCCCCTTCTTGCATCTCTCCCTGCACCACTCCCTGTACCCCTTCATGCACCTCTCCCTGTACCCCTTCATGCACCTCTCCCTGTACTACTTCCTGCACCTCTCCCTGTACCCCTTCCTGCACCACTTCCTGTACCCCTCCCTGCACCTCTCCCTGTACCCCTTCCTGCACCTCTCCCTGTACCCCTTCCTGCACATCTCCCTGTGCCCCTTCCTGCACCACTCCCTGTATCCCTTCCTGCACCACTCCCTGTGCCCCTTCCTGCACCTCTCCCTGTACCCCTTTCATGCACCTCTCCCTGTACCCCTTCCTGCACCTCTCCCTGTGCCCCTTCCTTTACCACTCCCTGTACCCCTTCATGCACCTCTCCCTGTACCCCTTCCTGCACCTCTCCCTGTGCCCCTTCATGCACCACTCCCTGTGCCCCTTCCTGCTTCTCTTCCTGCACCTCTCACTGTCCCCCTTCCTGCACCTCTCCATGTGCTCCATCCTGCACCACTCCCTGTGCCCCTTCCTGCACCTCTCCCTGTGCCCCTTCCTGCACCACTCCCTGTGGCCCTTCCTGCACCTCTCCCTGTGCCCCTTCCTGCATCTCTCCCTGCACCACTCCCTGTACCCCTTCATGCACCTCTCCCTGTACCCCTTCCTGCACCTCTCCCTGTGCCCCTTCCTGCACCACTCCCTGTGCCCCTTCCTGCTTCTCTTCCTGCACCTCTCACTGTCCCCCTTCCTGCACCTCTCCATGTGCTCCATCCTGCACCACTCCCTGTGCCCCTTCCTGCACCTCTCCCTGTGCCCCTTCCTGCACCACTCCCTGTGGCCCTTCCTGCACCTCTCCCTGTGCCCCTTCCTGCATCTCTCCCTGCACCACTCCCTGTACCCCTTCATGCACCTCTCCCTGTACCCCTTCCTGCACCTCTCCCTGTACCCCTTCCTGCACCTCTCCCTGTGCCCCTTCCTGCACCACTCCCTGTGCCCCTTCCTGCTTGTCTTCCTGCACCTCTCCCTGTGCCCCTTCCTGCGCCTCTCCATGTGCTCCTTCCTGCACCACTCCCTGTGCCCCTTCCTGCACCTCTCCCTGTGCCCCTTCCTGCACCACTCCCTGTGGCCCTTCCTGCACCACTCCCTGTGCCCCTTCCTGCACCTCTCCCTGTACCTCTTCCTGCATCTCTCCCTGCACCACTCCCTGTACCCCTTCATGCACCTCTCCCTGTACCCCTTCATGCACCTCTCCCTGTACCCCTTCCTGCACCTCTCCCTGTGCCACTTCCTGCATCTCTCCCTGCACCACTCCCTGTACCCCTTCCTGCACCTCCCCTGTGCCCCTTCCTGCACCTCTCCCTGTGCCCTACCTGCATCTCTTCCTGCACCTCTCCCTGTGCCCCTTCCTGCACCTCTCCCTGTGTTCCTTCCTGCACCACTCCCTGTACCCCTTCCTGCACCACTCCCTGTGCCCCTTTCTGCACCACTCCCTGTACCCCTTCCTGCACCTCTCACTGTGCTCCTTCCTGCACCACTCACTGTGCCCCTTCCTGCACCTCTCCCTGTACCCCTTCCTGCACCTCTCCCTGTACCCCTTCCTGCACCTCTCACTGTGCTCCTTCCTGCACCACTCCCTGTGCCCCTTCCTGCACCTCTCCCTATACCCCTTCCTGCACCTCTCACTGTACCCCTTCCTGCACCTCTCACTGTGCTGCTTCCTACACCTCTCCCTGTACCCCTTCCTGCACCTCTCCCTGTACCCCTTCCTGCACCTCTCCCTGTACCCCTTCCTGCATCTCTCACTGTGCTCCTTCCTGCACCACTCCCTGTGCCCCTTCATGCACCTCTCCCTGTGCCCCTTCCTGCACCACTCCCTGTGCCCCTTCCTGCACCTCTCCCTGTACCTCTTCCTGCACCTCTCCCTGTACCCCTTCCTGCACCACTCCCTGTACCCCTTCCTGCACCTCTCCCTGTGTTCCTTCCTGCACCACTCCCTGTGCCCTTTCCTGCACCTCTCCCTGTGCCCCTTCCTGCACCACTCCCTGTACCCCTTCCTGCACCTCTCCCTGTACCCCTTCCTGCACCACTCCCTGTACCCCTTCCTGCACCTCTCCCTGCACCACTCCCTGTACCCCTTCCTGCACCTCTCCCTGTACCCCTTCCTGCACCTCTCCCTGTACCCCTTCCTGCATCTCTTCCTGTACCCCTTCCTGCACCTCTCCCTGTGCCCCTTCCTGCACCACCCCCTGTGCCCCTTCCTGCACCTCTCCCTGTACCCCTTCCTGCACCTCTCCCTGTGCCCCTTCCTGCACCTCTCCCTGTACCCCTTCCTGCATCTCTCCCTGTACCCCTTCCTGCATCTCTCCCTGTACCCCTTCCTGCATCTCTCCCTGTGCCCCTTCCTGCACCACTCCCTGTACCCCTTCCTGCACCACTCCCTGTGCCCCTTCCTACACCTCTCCCTGCACCACTCCCTGTACCCCTTCCTGCACCACTCCCTGTACCCCTTCCTGCATCTCTCCCTGTGCCCCTTCCTGCACCTCTCCCTGCACCACTCCCTGTACCCCTTCCTGCACCTCTACCTGCACCACTCCCTGTACCCCTTCCTGCACCTCTACTCCCTGTACCCCTTCCTGCATCTCTCCCTGTGCCCCTTCCTGCACCACTCCCTGTACCCCTTCCTGCACCTCTCCCTGCACCACTCCCTGTACCCCTTCCTGCACCACTCCCTGTACCCCTTCCTGCATCTCTCCCTGTACCCCTTCCTGCACCTCTCCCTGCACCACTCCCTGTACCCCTTCCTGCACCTCTACCTGCACCACTCCCTGTACCCCTTCCTGCACCTCTACTCCCTGTACCCCTTCCTGCACCTCTCCCTGTACCCCTTCCTGCACCTCTCCCTGTACCCCTTCCTGCACCACTCCCTGCACCACTCCCTGTACCCCTTCCTGCACCTCTCTCTGTACCCCTTCCTGCACCACTCCCTGTACCCCTTCCTGCACCTCTCCCTGTACACCTTCCTGCATCTCTCCCTGTACCCCTTCCTGCACCTCTCCCTGTACCCCTTCCTGCACCACCCCCTGTGCCCCTTCCTGCACCTCTCCCTGTGCCCCTTCCTGCATCTCTCCCTGTACCCCTTCCTGCATCTCTCCCTGTGCCCCTTCCTGCACCACTCTCTGTACCCCTTCCTGCACCACTCCCTGTTCCCCTTCCTACACCTCTCCCTGCACCACTCCCTGTACCCCTTCCTGCATCTCTCCCTGTGCCCCTTCCTGCATCTCTCCCTGTACCCCTTCCTGCACCTCTCCCTGTACCCCTTCCTTCACCACCCCCTGTGCCCCTTCCTTCACCACCCCCTGTGCCCCTTCCTGCACCTCTCCCTGTGCCCCTTCCTGCACATCTCCCTGTACCCCTTCCTGCCCCACTCCCTGTACCCCTCCCTGTACCCCTTCCTGCACCTCTCCCTGTACCCCTTCCTGCACCACTCCCTGTGTCCCTTCCTGCACCACTCCCTGTGCCCCTTCCTGCATCTCTCCCTGCACCACTCCCTGTACCCCTTCATGCACCTCTCCCTGTACCCCTTCCTGCACCTCTCCCTGTGCCCCTTCCTGCATCTCTCCCTGCACCACTCCCTGTACCCCTTCATGCACCTCTCCCTGTACCCCTTCCTGCACCTCTCCCTGTGCCCCTTCCTGCACCACTCCCTGTGCCCCTTCCTGCACCACTCCCTGTGCCCCTTCCTGCACCTCTCCATGTGCTCCTTCCTGCACCACTCCCTGTGCCCCTTCCTGCACCTCTCCCTGTGCCCCTTCCTACACCACTCCCTGTGGCCCTTCCTGCACCTCTCCCTGTGCCCCTTCCTGCACCACTCCCTGTGCCCCTTCCTGCACCACTCCCTGTGGCCCTTCCTGCACCACTCCCTGTGCCCCTTCCTGCACCTCTCCCTGTACCCCTTCCTGCATCTCTCCCTGCACCACTCCCTGTACCCCTTCATGCACCTCTCCCTGTACCACTTCCTGCACCACTCCCTGTTTCTCTTCCTGCACCTCTCCCTGTGCCCCTTCCTGCGCCTCTCCATGTGCTCCTTCCTGCACCACTCCCTGTGCCCCTTCCTGCACCACTCCCTGTGGCCCTTCCTGCACCACTCCCTGTGCCCCTTCCTGCACCTCTCCCTGTACCCCTTCCTGCACCACTCCCTGTACCCCTTCATGCACCTCTCCCTGTACCCCTTCATGCACCTCTCCCTGTACCACTTCCTGCACCTCTCCCTGTGCCCCTTCCTGCATCTCTCCCTGCACCACTCCCTGTACCCCTTCCTGCACCTCTCCCTGTGCCCCTTCCTGCACCACTCCCTGTGCCCTTCCTGCATCTCTTCCTGCACCTCTCCCTGTGCCCCTTCCTGCACCTCTCCCTGTGCTCCTTCCTGCACCACTCCCTGTACCCCTTCCTGCACCACTCCCTGTGCCCCTTCCTGCACCACTCACTGTGCCCCTTCCTGCACCTTTCCCTGTGCCCCTTTCTGCACCACTCCCTGTACCCCTTCCTGCACCTCTCACTGTGCTCCTTCCTGCACCACTCCCTGTGCCCCTTCCTGCACCTCTCCCTGTACCCCTTCCTGCACCTCTCCCTGTACCCCTTCCTGCACCTCTCACTGTGCTCCTTCCTGCACCTCTCCCTGTGCCCCTTCCTGCACCACTCCCTGTGCCCCTTCCTGCACCTCTCCCTGTACCCCTTCCTGCACCTCTCCCTGTACCCCTTCCTGCACCTCTCACTGTGCTCCTTCCTGCACCTCTCCCTGTACCCCTTCCTGCACCACTCCCTGTGCCCCTTCCTGCACCTCTCCCTGTACCCCTTCCTGCACCTCTCCCTGTACCCCTTCCTGCACCTCTCACTGTGCTCCTTCCTGCACCTCTCACTGTGCTCCTTCCTGCACCACTCCATGTGCCACTTCCTGCACCTCTCCCTGTGCCCCTTCCTGCACCTCTCCCTGTACCCCTTCCTGCACCTCTCCCTGTACCCCTTCCTGCACCTCTCCCTGTGCCCCTTCCTGCATCTCTCCCTGTGCTCCTTCCTGCACCTCTCCCTGTACCCCTTCCTGCACCTCTCCCTGTGTCCCTTCCTGCACCTCTCCCTGTGTCCCTTCCTGCACCTCTCCCTGTGCCCCTTTCTGCACCTCTCCCTGTACCCCTACCTGCACCTCTCACTGTGCTCCTTCCTGCACCACTCAGTGTGCCCCTTCCTGCACCTCTCCCTGTACCCCTTCCTGCACCTCCAGCACCTCTCCCTGTGCCCCTTCCTGCACCACTCCCTGTGCCCCTTCCTGCATCTCTCCCTGTACCCCTTCCTGCATCTCTCCCTGTGCTCCTTCCTGCACCACTCCCTGTACACCTTCATGCACCTCTCCCTGTACCCCTTCCTGCACCTCTCCCTGTGCCCCTTCCTGCACCACTCCCTGTGTCCCTTCATGCACCTCTCCCTGTACCCCTTCATGCACCTCTCCCTGTACCCCTTCATGCACCTCTCCCTGTACCCTTCCTGCACCTCTCCCTGTGCCCCTTCCTGCATCTCTCCCTGCACCTCTCCCTGTGCCCCTTTCTGCACCACTCCCTGTGCCCCTTCCTGCATCTCTCCCTGCACCACTCCCTGTACCCCTTCATGCACCTCTCCCTGTACCCCTTCCTGCACCTCTCCCTGTGCCCCTTCCTGCACCACTCCCTGTGCCCCTTCCTGCACCACTCCCTGTGCCCCTTCCTGCACCTCTCCCTGTACCCCTTCCTGCATCTCTCCCTGCACCACCCCCTGTACCCCTTCATGCACCTCTCCCTGTATCCCTTCCTGCACCTCTCCCTGTCCCCTTCCTGCACCTCTCCCTGCACCACTCCCTGTACCCCTTCATGCACCTCTCCCTGTACCCCTTCCTGCACCTCTCCCTGTGCCCCTTCCTGCACCACTCCCTGTGCCCTTCCTGCATCTCTTCCTGCGCCTCTCCCTGTGCCCCTTCCTGCACCTCTCCCTGTGCTCCTTCCTGCACCTCTCCCTGTACCCCTTCCTGCACCTCTCTCTGTGCTCCTTCCTGCACCACTCAGTGTGCCCCTTCCTGCACCTCTCCCTGTACCCCTTCCTGCACCTCCAGCACCTCTCCCTGTGCCCCTTCCCGCACCACTCCCTGTGCCCCTTCCTGCATCTCTCCCTGTACCCCTTCCTGCATCTCTCCCTGTGCTCCTTCCTGCACCACTCCCTGTACACCTTCATGCACCTCTCCCTGTACCCCTTCCTGCACCTCTCCCTGTGCCCCTTCCTGCACCACTCCCCGTGTCCCTTCATGCACCTCTCCCTGTACCCCTTCATGCACCTCTCCCTGTACCCCTTCATGCACCTCTCCCTGTACCCTTCCTGCACCTCTCCCTGTGCCCCTTCCTGCATCTCTCCCTGCACCTCTCCCTGTGCCCCTTCCTGCACCACTCCCTGTGCCCCTTCCTGCATCTCTCCCTGCACCACTCCCTGTACCCCTTCATGCACCTCTCCCTGTACCCCTTCCTGCACCTCTCCCTGTGCCCCTTCCTGCACCACTCCCTGTGCCCCTTCCTGCACCACTCCCTGTGCCCCTTCCTGCACCTCTCCCTGTACCCCTTCCTGCATCTCTCCCTGCACCACCCCCTGTACCCCTTCATGCACCTCTCCCTGTACCCCTTCATGCACCTCTCCCTGTATCCCTTCCTGGACCTCTCCCTGTGCCCCTTCCTGCATCTCTCCCTGCACCACTCCCTGTACCCCTTCATGCACCTCTCCCTGTACCCCTTCCTGCACCTCTCCCTGTGCCCCTTCCTGCACCACTCCCTGTGCCCTTCCTGCATCTCTTCCTGCGCCTCTCCCTGTGCCCCTTCCTGCACCTCTCCCTGTGCTCCTTCCTGCACCACTCCCTGTGCCCCTTCCTGCACCACTCCCTGTGCCCCTTCCTGCACCTCTCCCTGTACCCCTTCCTGCACCTCTCCCTGTGCCCCTTTCTGCACCTCTCCCTGTACCCCTTCCTGCACCTCTCCCTGTGCCCCTTCCTGCATCTCTCCCTGCACCACTCCCTGTACCCCTTTATGCACCTCTCCCTGTACCCCTTCCTGCACCTCTCCCTGTGCCCCTTCCTGCACCACTCCTTGTGCCCTTCCTGCATCTCTTCCTGCGCCTCTCCCTGTGCCCCTTCCTGCACCACTCCCTGTGCTACTTCCTGCACCACTCCCTGTGCCCCTTCCTGTACCCCTTCCTGCACCTCTCCCTGTGCCGCTTTCTGCACCTCTCCCTGTACCCCTTCCTGCACCTCTCCCTGTGGCCCTTCCTGCACCTCTCACTGTGCTCCTTCCTGCACCACTCCCTGTGCCCCTTCCTGCACCTCTCCCGGTGCCCCTTCCTGACCCACTCCCTGTGCCCCTTCCTGCACCTCTCCCTGTGCCCCTTCCTGCACCACTCCCTGTACCCCTTCCTGCACCTCTCCCTGTACCGCTTCCTGCACCTCTCCCTGTGCCCCTTCCTGCACCACTCCCTGTACCCCTTCTGCACCTCTCCTTGTGCCCCTTCCTGCACCTCTCCCTGTACCCCTTCCTGCACCACTCCCTGTACCCCTTCCTGCACCTCTCCCTGTGCCCCTTCCTGCACCTCTCCTTGTGCCCCTTCCTGCACCTCTCCCTGTGCCCCTTCCTACACCTCTCCCTGTGCCCCTTCCTGCACCACTCCCTGTGCCCCTTCCTGCACCTCTCCCTGTGTCCCTTCCTGCACCTCTCCCTGTGCCCCTTCCTGCACCACTCCCTGTACCCCTTCCTGCACCTCCAGCACCTCTCCCTGTGCCCCTTCCTGCACCACTCCCTGTGCCCCCTCCTGCACCTCTCCCTGTGCCCTTTTCCCCATAAGGTCATCCTTCGTCTTGTTTACATTCACTGTTGTAACCTGAAATACTTATTAAAAATATTATTATTAAAGATCTTATTAAAAGATTAAAAATATACAACGTGATAAAAAAGCTGAAACAAAATAACTATAAAAAAGAATTGCATTCACGTTTATTATAACCCTATTCAACAACATAAGAGCCACAGATAAAGACACTGATTACATTTTATGTAAATAAATGGGCTTATACTGTGTAAAAGATGCAAATATCAAGTTCTTACTATATTACTTTTCACTAATTTGTCATGTTTTATTTCTATATTATATATACAGTATATATATATATATATATATATATATATACACACTGCTCAAAAAAATAAAGGGAACACTAAAATAACACATCCTAGACCTGAATGAATGAAATATTCTTATTAAATACTTTGTTCTTTACATAGTTGAATGTGCTGACAACAAAATCACACAAAAATTATCAATGGAAATCAAATTTATTAACCCATGGATGTCTGGATTTGGAGTCACCCTCAAAATTAAAGTGGAAAAACACACTACAGGCTGATACAACTTTGATGTAATGTCCTTAAAACAAGTCAAAATGAGGCTCAGTAGTGTCTGTGGCCTCCTCGTGCCTGTATGACCTCCCTACAACGCCTGGGCATGCTCCTGATGAGGTGGCGGATGGTCTCCTGAGGGATCTCCTCCCAGACCTGGACTAAAGCATCTGCCAACTCCTGGACAGTCTGTGGTGCAACGTGGCATTGGTGGATGGAGCGAGACATGATGTCCCAGATGTGCTCAATTGGATTCAGGTCTGGGGAACGGGCGGGCCAGTTCATAGCATCAATGCCTTCGTCTTGCAGGAACTGCTGACACACTCCAGCCACATGAGGTCTAGCATTGTCTTGCATTAGGAGGAACCCAGGGCCAACCGCACCAGCATATGGTCTCACAAGGGGTCTGAGGATCTCATCTTGGTACCTAATGGCAGTCAGGCTACCTCTGGCGAGCACATGGAGGGCTGTGCAGCCTCCCAAAGAAATGCCACCCCACACCATTACTGACCCACTGCCAAACCGGTCATGCTGGAGGATGTTGCAGGCAGCAGAACGTTCTCCTTGGCGTCTCCAGACTCTGTCACATCTGTCACATGTGCTCAGTGAGAACCTGCTTTCATCTGTGAAGAGCACAGGGCGCCAGTGGCGAATTTGCCAATCTTGGTGTTCTCTGGCAAATGCCAAACGTCCTGCACGGTGTTGGGCTGTAAGCACAAACCACACCTGTGGCCGTCGGGCCCTCATACCACCCTCATGGAGTCTGTTTCTGATCGTTTGAGTAGACACATGCACATTTGTGGCTTGCTGGAGGTCATTTTGCAGGGCTCTGGCAGTGCTCCTCCTGTTACTCCTTGCACAAAGCAGTGCCGTTTCTTGCGGCGGGCGAGCCGTGCAATTGCACGGGGCGCCCGCCGCGGCACTTTACGGGTCTCAGATTCCCCCCTCCTCCCTTTTCCCGAGTACTCCTGCTCGGGGGGCGGAGTTTCGCGGTATGACGCGGTTGCGTCATGACGTCACGACGCAACAGCGTCAATCCGCGAAACTCCGCCCCCCGAGCAGGAGTACTCGGGAAAAGGGGGAGCCAAGCAAGCTGTTAAGAGGAGGCGCCGGCGGCCGGCGCGAGGAGCGGGGAGATCTTCACATGTAAGTTGTTCATCTCTCTCCCCCCCTCCCTCTCCCTTCCTCCCCCCCCCCCCCCACTTGACACTTGCCTGCCGTACTGCATAGAATAGGGACACTTTCCTGCCTTACTGTGTAAAATAGGGACACTTTCCTGCCGTACTGTGTAAAATAGGGACACTTTCCTGCCGTACTGTGTAAAATAGGGACACTTTCCTGCCGCAATGTGTAAAATGGGGACACATGCCTGCCGCAATGTGTAAAATGGGGACACGTGCCTGCAGCAATGTGTAAAATGGGGGCACGTGCCTGTCGCAATGTGTAAAATGGGGACATGTGCCTGCCGCAATGTGTAAAATGGGGACATGTGCCTGCCGCAATGTGTAAAATGGGGACACGTGCCTGCCGTACTGTGTAAAATGGGGACACTTGCCTGTTGTACTGTGTAAAATGGGGGCACGTGCCTGTCGCAATGTGTAAAATGGGGGCATATGCCTGCCGCAATGTGTAAAATGGGGGCACGTGCCTGCCGTGCTGTGTAAAATGGGGTCGCGTGCCTGCCGTAATGTGTAAATTGAGGACTTTTTTTTTTATCCTGTGGTGCCTGTGATGATGAGATCAGATGAGGACACGCCCACCTTAACAAAGCCACGCCCATTTTAATGAGACCACACCTCCTTGTCGGGAGCGCGCACGCGCCTTAGGCGCGCGCATGTTTTTCCTCTTTATATCTATGGGGGGGGGGGGGGGGGGGGCGCATTTTTTTTTATGTGAATGGGGGGGGCGCATTTTTAAATCTCGCACTGGGAGCCAAATTGGCTAGAAACGGCCCTGGCACAAAGGCGGAGGTAGCGGTCCTGCTGCTAGGTTGTTGGCCTCCTCCATGTCTCCTGATGTACTGGCCTGTCCCCTGGTAGCGCCTCCATGCTCTGGACACTACGCTGACAGACACAGCAAACCTTCTTGCCACAGCTCGCATTGATGTGCCATCCTGGATGAGCTGCACTACCTGAGCCACTTGTGTGGGTTGTAGGGAGGTCATACAGGCACGTGGAGGCCACACACACTACTGAGCCTCATTTTGACTTGTTTTAAGGACATTTCATCAAAGTTGGATCAGCCTTTAGTGTCTTTTTCCACTTTAATTTTGAGGGTGACTCCAAATCCAGACCTCCATGGGTTAATAAATTTGATTTCCATTGATAATTTTGTTGTCAGCACATTCAACTATGTAAAGAACAAAGTATTTAATAAGAATATTTCATTCATTCAGGCCTAGGATGTGTTATTTTAGTGTTCCCTTTTATTTTTTTGAGCAGTGTATATATATATATATATATACTAGGTGCTTCATCGCGCCCTACGGGCGCTCTTCACACCGTCGCGAGGGGCTACGCCCCCTTAACCCTTGCATGCCTTTCTGGGGTTTAATATTTGTATTATATGGAGTATTACCTGCATTCCTTTGTTAGGGGTTAAATATTGCACAATGAAAGGGCGTGCGATGGTGAAGGAGGCGCAGCCCCTTGCGATGGCGTGAACAGCACCTGCAGGGCACGATGTACAGAATGTAGCGGGTGCGGGGGGGACTGCGGATGGTGTCTATAGATGCTGCGGGTGGAGGGGAGGCAGAAGTGGGGGTGGGGCCCGGATGGGGAAGGTTCGGGAGGTGCTGCGCGTGGGGGAGGGGCAGAGGAGTGGGGGATGCAGATGGGGGAGGGGTCCGGAGGCACTGCAGGTGGGGGAGGGGCAGGGGTGCCACGGGTGGGAGAGGGGCAGGTGTGGGGATGTTGTGGATGGATGAAGGGTTCCGGAGGTGCTGTGGGATGGGAAGGGACGGGAGTGCCGGTGGTGGGGTAGGGGACCGCAGGCACCATGGGTAGGGTAGGGGCAGGTACGGGTGTTGCGGCGGATGGGAAAGGAGGTCCGGAGGTGCTGCAGGTGGTGGAGGGGCAGGTGCGGGGGTGCCATTGGTGGGGGAGGGGTGGGTGAGGGGGGGACCGCTGATGGAGGAGGGTGTCTGCAGATGCTGCGGGTGGAGGGGGGCAGGTGTGGGGGGAGACATATAAGGGGGGTGAATGGTGGAAGGGGCCTGGAGGTGCTGTGGGTGGTGAAGGGGTGGAGGAGTGGGAGCCACGGGTGGTGTAGGGGGTCTGGAGGCACAGCATGTGGGGGAGGGGTGGAGTGCCGCATGTGGTGGAGGGGAAGGTGCGGAGGTGTGGTGCATTGGGGAGAGGTCTGGAGGCGCTGCGGGTACTGTACATGCCATAAAAGGTAGTTGGAGGGTATGCAGTAACAGGGCAAGGACAGGGGTGACAGGGTCAGTACAGGGGTGACGGTGCCAGGACAGGGGTGACGGTGCCAGGACAGGGGTGACGGGGCCAGGACAGGGGTGACGGGGCCAGGACAGAAATGATAGGGACAGGATAGGGGTGACAGGGCCAGGGTAGGGGCGGCAGGACCAGGACAGGGGTGACGGGGCCAGTATAGGGTTGACAGGGCAAGCACAGGGGTGACAGGGCCAGGATAGGGGTAACAGGGCCAGCATAAGGGTGACAGGGCCAGGATAAGGGTGAAAGGGCCAGGATAAGGGTGAAAGGGCCAGGATAAGGGTGGCAGGGCAAGGCCAGGGGTGACAGGGACATGACAGAACACAGGGCACGGGAGAGATTGGTATTAGGGACAAAACAGTGGTGACAGACAGATGTGTCTTACCGGAGTCACTGCTGCTGGCTGCTGCTGTTCCACTCCAACCTGTTGGGATCTGCTGCTGCTGGAGACTTGGCATGGCTGACTCTCTCAGGCTGGAGTTCTGCTTCTTCTGCCCGTCCGCATCCCTCCACCCCTCCTCAGTCACACACCGCAGACCTCGCGCAGCTGCCGGGCACTGTGGTAAGGTGAGACTGGAAATGACTGGTTAGCCCCCAGGAGATGCTGCGGCTGGAGGGAGGAGGGAGTCATAGCATGCACGTGGCGCGGACCTCACGGCTTCCGGGCACTGTGGTAAGGGGAGACTGGGAGTGACTGGTTAGCTCCCAGGAGACGCTGCGGCTGGAGGGAGGAGTGGGTCAGAGCCTGCAAGCAGCTCGGATTTCTGCAGCGCTACCCGCCAGCTAAAGTGTGTGAATGAGCTGGGCGCACTCCACTGCGGGTGGCAGCGCTGCAGCTAGCGGTGGGGTTGCCGGGGCTGGAGATAACAGAGGCAGTATGGAACCTGCACAGCGGCAGGTGCCCCACTAAACTGCAGCTAAGAAGCGTGGAGTGTGCCAGAAAGTGATGCTCCTCCGCACCAGAGAGACCCTGCTGAGTATGCCGATGTGGGGGGTCAAGCACACAGTGAGCCGGTGCCCGTCTGTCTGTATGACATACCCCTCACACACCCCCATACCTCCCAAATGTCCCGATTTTCGCGGGACAGTCCCATTTTTTGGGGTCTGTCCCGCTGTCCCACCCGCAGGTCGCAGTGTCCGGCGGTGGGGGGGGGGGCAGTTGGAAAGCTCCTGTACTCGCTGTTCTGCTTAGCAGAGCAGCGGTGAATAGTGGAGACAGAGGGAGAGGGGGCATCAGGGGGTACGGATTAATGGGGGGGTTCCAGCAGCAGAGCCGGATTAAGGTGGGGGGGGGGCAGGGGATACATACCGTTGGCCCCACAGTTTTAGGGGGCCCCCCGGCTGGAGTAGCTCTGTCCCAGCTCAGAAGCCCCCCCCCCCCCCTGCCAGCAACAGCGGCAGCAATGTGCTACAGTCAGCACACGTTGCTGCATATTGGCAGGTCTGTGGTGTTGCAGGGAGGCAGCAGTCTCTCTGCTTTCTTCTCCCTGTGCGGGTGTGTAGGGGGGAGCGACCACCTCCTCTGGATTTAGCCCTAGCTGAGGGGCCAAAATCCCATTAAAAAAATAAAAATAAAAATCGGAATTTGCATAAGGGGGCGTGGCCGCGCGGTCCACGATTAGGCCACGCCCCCAACCCACAGCAGGCACAGCAATGAGATAGGGCTCCCCTGTCTCAAGTGCCCTGGGCCCCCCGGACTCATAATCTGCCCCTGGGAGCATGCCAGCAGCTCACAGAGCGCTGGGCAAGCCCCCTCACTGACGAAAACGGGGACCCTCCCGTGAAGCCACGCCCCCTTTTCGACGAGTGTGTTTCCCTCCTTCTGCCTGGATAAAGCTCCTGCAGAAAGCTGGGAGGTATGCACCCCTGCCTGTGACATGCCCAATGCCCATGCTATCTGCTTCTGCTCCTAGTCTCCTGTAGATTTGGCCAGATCTCTGTGACTCATTTGACTAACTCCGCCCAGTGTTGTGACTCCGCCCAGCGTTAGCAAATGAATCACAAGGTCACAGAATAGGGCTATTATATAGGAGATATATGTAGAAATGTCAAAATAAGGCGGCACTCAGGAGACCAAACGAATGTGAAGTAAGCACCTGCTTACTTCACATTCGTTTGGTCTCCTGAGTGCCGCCTTATTTTGACATTTCTCTGTATGTATGGACCTCCAGCCCAGAGGGAGGGCACCGGAGCACATTTCATCTTCTGCTATATACCCATGTGAGTGCCGGACCAGTTCTTTGTATATATATATATGTATATATATATATATATATATATATATTGACACTGCACTTTTAGAGATTGAAAAAACTCTTATTTATTCTTCATAAAGATTCCATTGCCTATAGACCGACAGCCGCACTCTAAAAGTGAGTGCTGGTTTTTCTTTTTTCATTACCTGGGAAGTGAGTGTCAATGTTAACCCTTGTTTTGACCTTGCACCGCCATTTGTATTTTTTGGTATATCTTTTACTGAGTGCTGTCTTTTCCAATTATATATATATATATATATATATATATATATATATGTTTTATCTCTGTAAAAAATATGCAGGAGGTTCTGACCAAAGGAACCTCCTGTATCCCCTTCCAAGCTAAGTTAGGTAAGCCTGAATGAAATAAGTTATTCCAGACCGAATCTGAAACTCATGAAGGGGTGAATCCTCCGAGACGACACGTCACTGAACCTGCAGGCGCAGCGTTAACCATATACGACGAGGGTCGTAGCGACAAAGCCCCTCAGCGCATACGTCATAGAGTGGTTATTATGTGTTACGTTTTTATCCTGGCTTCCTATGACCAGTGTTATACGGCTGCTCCCAGCGCGGGGATATCTCGGCACAATACGAGGGTCTCAGTTTCGCCTTGCGAGAGGACATGGCCGGAAACATGAGCCCTGTGTCTGCACAATAGAAGCAGATGTTGGCGGACGTTCTGCGTGATTGCTCTGTGATTTTCCTGTGTACAGGTCTCACCGTCTCCTCAGTACTAATAGCAGTTACTTATGCACTTGCTGAGATAAGTGCTGCAGGAGAAGTCCGATGTTCTACTTTGCCCGTGAAGCCTGAAAATTAACCCTGCAACTGACAGTATAAAACGTGCACTCACCTTATAGCAATTAGCTGCTAAGTTACACAATGAGAGCCGCTCTCTGATTGGCCGATTGCTGTGTTTTTGGGAAAATCTGCACCCCTGGGCGATGTTGGCTAAAAACCCCATAAAGTCACCTTTCTTCCTCTGTTTGGGGGGGTGTGTGTGTGTGTGTGTGTGTGTGTGTGTGTGTGTGTGTGTGTGTGTGTGTGTGTGTGTGTGTGTGTGTGTGTGTGTGTGTGTGCGTGTCTATTTATGCATGTAAATATATATAATTTAGCCGTGGTAAGGAAACAACTGTTTCTCCTAAAAAATAAAATGTTTTATTCTGTATTAAATGACAGACAAATAAAACATGTAAAGAACCTGTGTGGAAACATAAAATAGGAGCATAGTAAATGTTTAGTTTCATTATTGGTAATAAATAATAGATCATTTTAGTGTGTTCGCTTGGGGGGGAGTTGAGTACAGATGGCTGCCTGACACCACCCCACCCCACAGCGGCGGCTGGCTGTCTCCCGCCCCCGAGCACAGTGGCTGCAGTGTCACTCTCTCTCCACCTGGGACCCGCGGGGCCCTAAGCACCTGCCTATGTTGGTCCCATGTAAATTGCATTGTATAGATGAGACTTCCAGCATATGAGGAAGGATCAGCCGCCCCACGAGGTGACATCTATAAAACCAGTGGCACACAAAAAAAAGTGCAAAAAATATTCCACATGTATAAAACTATAATGAGAATTTTATTTTTCCTAATCCTCCCGGCTCGTACCTTGTCCTTGTGCTATGATAAGCTGGTGCACTGCTTCTTATACAGGCTGTGCTGTCAGGCCCTCAGCTAATATAGCATTGGGACAAAGTTGGTTTTGCCACTGATCCGCTAATGCCCCATCCACCCAACCGTGTCTCTAGTTTACTACAGCCAAAGCCATCACTCTGTTTACTCTGTTTTCCAGCTCCAAACCTCAGGCCTGTTCCCCCACATTGATAAACACCCATCAGTATGGTAGCTGAGACGCCAATACCCCATGTACCGCCATACTGTCCCCGCATTCCAGCTGAGTGAATGACATTTTCTGCTTATCGTGTGGTATATTACACCAGATAACAGTGTCTTTTCCTCTCAATGACTGTGCATAGTTTAAAGAAATAATAACGTTAAATCTGTCAATCTTTCTGCAGTTACAGCAATAAAGCTTCTGCTTACAAGAATATATAATGAGCAGAGATTAATGAGCCATAGGAAGCACAGTGATAACTCTGTGATAGCATCTGGGGCAGAAAGATTTCAATTAACAAAATACGGAGGAAATTTATGTAGTGACGGGTCAGGTTGCTCCACACAACTGGTACCTAGGGGGCCAACTCAGCCGCGATGCATTCATGGACATTCCGTATACTGTTACTGCCTGGTAATGCCATTGATAGTGGTCATAAAAGTATATGGGGCTGTTATGGCCATAAGGATAGTAGGAGGCTGTAAATGGCCCTAAGGGTGTATGATGCTTTTGGTGGAATAAGGAGAGCATAGGAGGCTGTCAGTGGCCATAAGGACAGTGCAGGAGGTTGTTAGTGGCTATAAGGACAGTGCAAGAGGCTGTTAGTGGCTAAAAGGACAGTGTAGGAGGCTGTTAGTGGGCTTAAGGACAGTGCAGGAGGCTGTTAGTGGCTATAAGGACAGTGCAGGAGGCGGTTAGTGGCCATAGGGACAGTGCGGAAGGTTGTTAGTGGCCATAAGGACAGTGCAGGAGGTTGTTAGTGGCCATAAGGACAATGCAGGAGGTTGTTAGTGGCTATAAGGACAGTGCAGGAGGCTGTTAGTGGCCACAAGGACAGCGTAGGAGGCTGTTAGTGGCTATAAGGACAGTGCAGGAGGCTGTTAGTGGCTATAAGGATTGCAGGAGGATGTTAGTGGCCATAAGGACAGTGCAGGAGGCGGTTAGTGTCTATAAGGACAGTGCAGGAGGCTGTTAGTGGCCATAAGGACAGTGCAGGAGGCTGTTAGTGGCCATAAGGACAGTGCATGAGGCTGTTAGTGGACATAAGGACCATGCAGGAGGCTGTTAGTGGCCATAAGGACAGTGCATGAGGTTGTTAGTGGCTATAAGGACAGTGCAGGAGGCTGTTAGTGGCCATAAGGACAGCGTAGGAGGCTGTTAGTGGCTATAATGACTGCAGGAGGTTGTTAGTGGCTATAAGGATAGTGCAGGAGGCTGTTAGTGGCTATAAGGACAGTGCAGGAGGCTGTTAGTGGCTATAAGGACAGTGCAGGAGGCTGTTAGTGGCTATAAGGACAGTGCAGGAGGCTGTTAGTGGCCATAAGGACAGTGCAGGAGGCAGTTAGTGGCCATAAAGACAGTGCAGGAGGCTGTTAGTGGCCAATAGGACAGCTTAGGAGGCTGTTAGTGGCTATAAGGACAGTGCAGGAGGCTGTTAGTGGCTATTAGGACAGTGCAGGAGGTTGTTAGTGGCCATAAGGACAGTGCAGGAGGTTGTTAATGGCTATAAGGACAGTGCAGGAGGCTGTTAGTGGCTATAAGGACAGTGTAGGAGGCTGTTATTTGGCATGAGGACAGTGTAGGAGGCTGTTAGTGGGCATAAGGACAGTGCAGGAGGCTATTAGTGGCTATAAGGATAGTACAGGAGGCTGTTAGTGGCCATAAGGACAGTGCAGGAGGTTGTTAGTGGCCATAAGGACAGTGCAGGAGGTTGTTAGTGGCCATAAGGACAGTGCAGGAGGTGGATAGTGGCTATAAGGATAGTGCAGGAGGCTGTTAGTGGCCATAAGGACAGCGTAGGGGGCTGTTAGTGGCTATAAGGACTGCAGGAGGTTGTTGGTGGCTATGAGGATAGTGCAGGAGGCTGTTAGTGGCCATAAGGACAGTGCATGAGGCTGTTAGTGGACATAAGGACCATGCAGGAGGCTGTTAGTGGCCATAAGGACAGTGCAGGAGGTTGTTAGTGGCTATAAGGACAGTGCAGGAGGCTGTTAGTGGCCATAAGGACAGTGCAGGAGGCTGTTGTGGCCATAAGGACAGCGTAGGAGGCTGTTAGTGGCTATAAGGACAGTGCCAGGAGGCTGTTAGTGGCTATAAGGATTGCAGGAGGATGTTAGTGGCCATAAGGACAGTGCAGGAGGCGGTTAGTGTCTATAAGGACAGTGCAGGAGGCTGTTAGTGGCCATAAGGACAGTGCAGGAGGCTGTTAGTGGCCATAAGGACAGTGCAGGAGGCTGTTAGTGGACATAAGGACCATGCAGGAGGCTGTTAGTGGCCATAAGGACAGTGCAGGAGGTTGTTAGTGGCTATAAGGACAGTGCAGGAGGCTGTTAGTGGCCATAAGGACAGCGTAGGAGGCTGTTAGTGGCTATAATGACTGCAGGAGGTTGTTAGTGGCTATAAGGATAGTGCAGGAGGCGGTTAGTGGCTATAAGGACAGTGCAGGAGGCTGTTAGTGGCTATAAGGACAGTGCAGGAGGCTGTTAGTGGCTATAAAGACAGTGCAGGAGGCTGTTAGTGGCCATAAGGACAGTGCAGGAGGCAGTTAGTGGCCATAAAGACAGTGCAGGAGGCTGTTAGTGGCCAATAGGACAGCGTAGGAGGCTGTTAGTGGCTATAAGGACAGTGCAGGAGGCTGTTAGTGGCTATTAGGACAGTGCAGGAGGTTGTTAGTGGCCATAAGGACAGTGCAGGAGGTTGTTAATGGCTATAAGGACAGTGCAGGAGGCTGTTAGTGGCTATAAGGACAGTGTAGGAGGCTGTTATTTGGCATGAGGACAGTGTAGGAGGCTGTTAGTGGGCATAAGGACAGTGCAGGAGGCTATTAGTGGCTATAAGGATAGTACAGGAGGCTGTTAGTGGCCATAAGGACAGTGCAGGAGGTTGTTAGTGGCCATAAGGACAGTGCAGGAGGTTGTTAGTGGCCATAAGGACAGTGCAGGAGGTGGATAGTGGCTATAAGGATAGTGCAGGAGGCTGTTAGTGGCCATAAGGACAGCGTAGGGGGCTGTTAGTGGCTATAAGGACTGCAGGAGGTTGTTGGTGGCTATGAGGATAGTGCAGGAGGCTGTTAGTGGCCATAAGGACAGTGCATGAGGCTGTTAGTGGACATAAGGACCATGCAGGAGGCTGTTAGTGGCCATAAGGACAGTGCAGGAGGTTGTTAGTGGCTATAAGGACAGTGCAGGAGGCTGTTAGTGGCCATAAGGACAGTGCAGGAGGCTGTTGTGGCCATAAGGACAGCGTAGGAGGCTGTTAGTGGCTATAAGGACAGTGCAGGAGGCTGTTAGTGGCTATAAGGATTGCAGGAGGATGTTAGTGGCCATAAGGACAGTGCAGGAGGCGGTTAGTGTCTATAAGGACAGTGCAGGAGGCTGTTAGTGGCCATAAGGACAGTGCAGGAGGCTGTTAGTGGCCATAAGGACAGTGCATGAGGCTGTTAGTGGACATAAGGACCATGCAGGAGGCTGTTAGTGGCCATAAGGACAGTGCAGGAGGTTGTTAGTGGCTATAAGGACAGTGCAGGAGGCTGTTAGTGGCCATAAGGACAGCGTAGGAGGCTGTTAGTGGCTATAATGACTGCAGGAGGTTGTTAGTGGCTATAAGGATAGTGCAGGAGTCTGTTAGTGGCTATAAGGACAGTGCAGGAGGCTGTTAGTGGCTATAAGGACAGTGCAGGAGGCTGTTAGTGGCTATAAGGACAGTGCAGGAGGCTGTTAGTGGCCATAAGGACAGTGCAGGAGGCAGTTAGTGGCCATAAAGACAGTGCAGGAGGCTGTTAGTGGCCAATAGGACAGCGTAGGAGGCTGTTAGTGGCTATAAGGACAGTGCAGGAGGCTGTTAGTGGCTATTAGGACAGTGCAGGAGGTTGTTAGTGGCCATAAGGACAGTGCAGGAGGTTGTTAATGGCTATAAGGACAGTGCAGGAGGCTGTTAGTGGCCAATAGGACAGCGTAGGAGGCTGTTAGTGGCTATAAGGACAGTGCAGGAGGCTGTTAGTGGCTATTAGGACAGTGCAGGAGGTTGTTAGTGGCCATAAGGACAGTGCAGGAGGTTGTTAATGGCTATAAGGACAGTGCAGGAGGCTGTTAGTGGCTATAAGGACAGTGTAGGAGGCTGTTATTTGGCATGAGGACAGTGTATGAGGCTGTTAGTGGGCATAAGGACAGTGCAGGAGGCTATTAGTGGCTATAAGGATAGTACAGGAGGCTGTTAGTGGCCATAAGGACAGTGCAGGAGGTTGTTAGTGGCCATAAGGACAGTGCAGGAGGCAGTTAGTGGCCATAAAGACAGTGCAGGAGGCTGTTAGTGGCCAATAGGACAGCGTAGGAGGCTGTTAGTGGCTATAAGGACAGTGCAGGAGGCTGTTAGTGGCTATTAGGACAGTGCAGGAGGTTGTTAGTGGCCATAAGGACAGTGCAGGAGGTTGTTAATGGCTATAAGGACAGCGCAGGAGGCTGTTAGTGGCTATAAGGACAGTGTAGGAGGCTGTTATTTGGCATGAGGACAGTGTAGGAGGCTGTTAGTGGGCATAAGGACAGTGCAGGAGGCTATTAGTGGCTATAAGGATAGTACAGGAGGCTGTTAGTGGCCATAAGGACAGTGCAGGAGGTTGTTAGTGGCCATAAGGACAGTGCAGGAGGTTGTTAGTGGCCATAAGGACAGTGCAGGAGGTGGATAGTGGCTATAAGGATAGTGCAGGAGGCTGTTAGTGGCCATAAGGACAGCGTAGGGGGCTGTTAGTGGCTATAAGGACTGCAGGAGGTTGTTGGTGGCTATGAGGATAGTGCAGGAGGCTGTTAGTGGCCATAAGGACAGTGCATGAGGCTGTTAGTGGACATAAGGACCATGCAGGAGGCTGTTAGTGGCCATAAGGACAGTGCAGGAGGTTGTTAGTGGCTATAAGGACAGTGCAGGAGGCTGTTAGTGGCCATAAGGACAGTGCAGGAGGCTGTTGTGGCCATAAGGACAGCGTAGGAGGCTGTTAGTGGCTATAAGGACAGTGCAGGAGGCTGTTAGTGGCCATAAGGACAGTGCAGGAGGCTGTTAGTGGCCATAAGGACAGTGCATGAGGCTGTCAGTGGACATAAGGACCATGCAGGAGTCTGTTAGTGGCCATAATGACAGTGCAGGAAGCTGTAAGTGGCCATAAGGACAGCGTAGGAGGCTGTTAGTGGCCATAAGGACAGTGCAAAAGGCTGTTAGTGGCCATAAGGACAGTGCAGGAGGTTGTTAGTGGCCATAAGGATAGTGCAGGAGGCTGTTAGTGGCTATAAGGACAGTGCAGGAGGCTGCTAGTGGCTATAAGGACAGTGCAGGAGGCTGTTAGTGGCCATAAGGACAGTGCAGGAGGCTGTTAGTGGCCATAAGGACAGTGCATGAGGCTGTTAGTGGACATAAGGACCATGCAGGAGGTTGTTAGTGGCTATAAGGACAGTGCAGGAGGCTGTTAGTGGCTATAAGGACAGTGCAGGAGGCTGTTAATGGCTATAAGGACAGTGCAGGAGGTTGTTAGTGGCCATAAGGACAGTGCAGGAGGTTGTTAATGGCTATAAGGACAATGCAGGAGGCTGTTAGTGGCTATAAGGACAGTGTAGGAGGCTGTTAGTGGGCATGTGGACAGTGTAGGAGGCTGTTAGTGGGCATAAGGACAGTGCAGGAGGCTATTAGTGGCTATAAGGATAGTGCAGGAGGCTGTTAGTGGCCATAAGGACAGTGCAGGAGGTTGTTAGTGGCCATAAGGACAGTGCAGGAGGTTGTTAGTGGCCATAAGGACAGTGCAGGAGGTTGATAGTGGCTATAAGGACAGTGCAGGAGGCTGTTAGTGGCCATAAGGACAGCGTAGGAGGCTGTTAGTGACTATATGGACTGCAGGAGGTTGTTAGTGGCTATGAGGATAGTGCAGGAGGCTGTTAGTGGATATAAGGACAGTGCAGGAGGCTGTTAGTGGATATAAGGACAGTGCAGGAGGCTGTTAGTGGCCATAAGGACAGTGCATGAGGCTGTTAGTGGACATAAGGACCATGCAGGAGGCTGTTAGTGGCCATAAGGACAGTGCAGGAGGTTGTTAGTAGCTATAAGGACAGTGCAGGAGGCTGTTAGTGGCCATAAGGACGGCGTAGGAGGCTGTTAGTGGCTATAAGGACTGCAGGAGGCTGTTATTGGCTATAAGGACAGTGCAGGTGGCTATTAGTGGACTAAGGACAGCGTAGGAGGCTGTTAGTTGCTATAAGGACTGCAGGAGGTTGTTAGTGACTATAAGGACAGTGCAGGATGCTGTTAGCGGCTATAAGGACAGTGCAGGAGGCTGTTAGTGGCTATAAGGACAGTGCAGGAGGCTGTTAGTGGCCATAAGGACAGTGCAAGAGGCAGTTAGTGGCCATAAAGACAGAGCAGGAGGCTGTTAGTGGCCATAAGGACAGTGCAGGAGGCTGTTAGTGGCCATAAGGACAGTGCAGGAGGTGGTTAGTGGCCATAAGGACAGTGCAGGAGGTTGTTAGTGGCCATAAGGACAGTGCAGGAGGTTGTTAGTGGCCATTAGGACAGCGTAGGAGTCTGTTAGTGGCTATAAGGACTGCAGGAGGCTGTTAGTGGCTATAAGGACAGTGTAGGAGGCTGTTAGTGGCCATAAGGACAGTGCAGGAGGCTGTTAGTGGCCATAAGGACGATGCAGGAGGCTGTTAGTGGGCATAAGGACAGCATAGGAGGCTGTTAGTTGCCATAAAGGCGATGCAGGAGGCTGTTAGTCGGCATACAGACAGCGTAGGAGGCTGTTAGTGGCCATAAGGACAGTGCAGGAGGCTGTTAGTGGGCATAAGGACAGCATAGGAGGCTGTTAGTGGCTATAAGGACAATGCAGGAGGCTGTTAGTGGCTATAAGGACAATGCAGGAGGCTGTTAGTGGCTATAAGGACTGCAGGAGGTTGTTAGTGGCTATAAGGATAGTGCAGGAGGCTGTTAATGGCCATAAGGACAATGCAGGAGGCTGTTAGTGGCCATAAGGACAGTGCAGGAGGCTGTTATTGGCTATAAGGACAGTGCAGGAGGCTGTTAGTGGCCATAAGGACAGTGCAGGAGGTTGTTAGTGGCCATAAGGACAGTGCAGGAGGCTGTTAGTGGTTATAAGGACAGTGCAGGAGGCTGTTAGTGGCCATAAGGACAGCGTAGGATGCTGTTAGTGGCTATAAGGACTGCAGGAGGTTGTTAGTGGCTATAAGGATAGGGCAGGAGTCTGTTCGTGGCTATAAGGACAGTGCAGGAGGCTGTTAATGGCTATAAGGACAGTAAAGCAGGCTGTTAGTAGCTATAAGGATAGTGCAGGAGGCTGCTAGTGGCCATAAGGACAGTGCAGGAGGCTGTTAGTGGCTATAAAGACAGTGCAGGAGGCTGTTAGTGGCCATAAGGACAGCGTAGGAGGGTGTTAGTGGCCATAAGGACAGTGCAGGAGGCTGTTAGTGGCCATAAGGACAGTGTAGGAGGCTGTTAGTGGCCATAAGGACAGTGCAGGAGGTTGTTAGTGGCCATAAGGACAGTGCAGGAGATTGTTAGTGGCCATAAGGACAGTGCAGGAGGCTGTTAGTGGCCATAAGGATAGCGTAGGAGTCTGTTAGTGGCTATAAGGACTGCAGGAGGCTGTTAGTGGCTATTAGGACAGTGTAGGAGGCTGTTAGTGGCCATAAGGACAGTGCAGGAGGCTGTTAGTGGCCATAAGGACGATGCAGGAGGCTGTTAGTGGGCATAAGGACAGCATAGGAGGCTGTTAGTGGCCATAAGGGCGATGCAGGAGGCTGTTAGTGGGCATACGGACAGCGTAGGAGGCTGTTAGTGGCCATAAGGACAGTGCAGGAGGCTGTTAGTGGCCATAAGGACGATGCAGGAGGCTGTTAGTGGGCATAAGGACAGCATAGGAGGCTGTTAGTGGCTATAAGGACAATGCAGGAGGCTGTTAGTGGCCATAAGGACTGCAGGAGGTTGTTAGTGGCTATAAGGATAGTGCAGGAGGCTGTTAGTGGCTATAAGGACAGTGCAGATTGCTGTTAGTGGCTATAAGGACAGTGCAGGAGGCTGTTAGTGGCCATAAGGACAGTGCAGGAGGCTGTTATTGGCCATAAGGACAGTGCAGGAGGCTGTTAGTGGCCATAAGGACGATGCAGGATGCTGTTAGTGGGCATAAGGACAGCGTATGAGGCTGTTAGTGGCCATAAGGACAGTGCAGGAGGCTGTTATTGGCTATAAAGACAGTGCAGAAGGCTGTTAGTTGCCATAAGGGCAGTGCAGGAGGCTGTTAGTGGCTATAAGGACAGTGCAGGAGGCTGTTAGTGGCCATAAGGACAGTGCAGGAGGTTGTTAGTGGCCATAAGGACAGTGCAGGAGGCTGTTAGTGGTTATAAGGACAGTGCAGGAGGCTGTTAGTGGCCATAAGGACAGCGTAGGATGCTGCTAGTGGCTATAAGGACAGTGCAGGAGGCTGTTAGTGGCCATAAGGACAGTGCAGGAGGCTGTTAGTGGCCATAAGGACAGTGCATGAGGCTGTTAGTGGACATAAGGACCATGCAGGAGTCTGTTAGTGGCCATAATGACAGTGCAGGAAGCTGTTAATGGCCATAAGGACAGCGTAGGAGGCTGTTAGTGGCCATCAGGACAGTGCAAAAGGCTGTTAGTGGCCATAAGGACAGTGCAGGAGGTTGTTAGTGGCCATAAGGATAGTGCAGGAGGCTGTTAGTGGCTATAAGGACAGTGCAGGAGGCTGCTAGTGGCTATAAGGACAGTGCAGGAGGCTGTTAATGGCTATAAGGATAGTAAAGCAGGCTGTTAGTAGCTATAAGGATAGTGCAGGAGGCTGCTAGTGGCCATAAGGACAGTGCAGGAGGCTGTTAGTGGCTATAAAGACAGTGCAGGAGGCTGTTAGTGGCCATAAGGACAGCGTAGGAGGCTGTTAGTGGCCATAAGGACAGTACAGGAGGCTGTTAGTGGCCATAAGGACAGTGCAGGAGGTTGTTAGTGGCCATAAGGACCGTGCAGGATGTTGTTAGTGGCTATAAGGACAGTGCAGAAGGCTGTTAGCGGCCATAAGGACAGGATAGAAGGCTGTTAGTGGCTATAAGGACAGTGCAGGAGGTTGTTAGTGGCTATAAGGACAGTGCAGGAGCCTGTTAGTGCTATAAGGACAGTGCAGCAGGCTGTTAGTGGCTATAAGGACAGTGCAGGAGGTTGTTAGTGGTCATAAGGATAGTGCAGGCGGTTGTCAGTAGACATAAGGACAGCGTAGGAGACTGTTAGTGGCCTAAGGACAGTGCTGGAGGTTGTTAGTGGTCGTAAGGATAGTGCAAGAGGCTGTTAGTAGACATAAGGACAGTGCAGGAGGCTGTTAGTGGCCATAAGGACAATGCAGGAGGCTGTTAGTGGGCATAAGGACAGCGCAGGAGGCTGTTAGTGGCCATAAGGACAGTGTAGGAGGCTGTTAGTGGCCATAAAACAGCGCAGGAGGCTGTTAGTGGCTATAAGGACAGTGCTGGAGGTTGTTAGTGGTCATAAGGATAGTGTTGGAGGCTGTTGGTAGACATAAAGACAGGAGACTGTTAGTGGCCATAAGGACACTGCAGGAGGCTGTTAGTGGCCATAAGGACGATGCAGGAGGCTGTTAGTGGGCATAAGGACAGCGCAGGAGGCTGTTAGTGGGCATAAGGACAGCGTAGGAGACTGTTACTAGACATAAGGACAGCGTAGGAGACTATTAGTGACCTAAGGACAGTGCTGGAGGTTGTTAGTGGTCATAAGGATAGTGCAGTAGGCTGTTAGTAGACATAAAGACAGGAGACTGTTAGTGGCCATAAGGACAGTGTAGGAGGTTGTTAGTGGCTATAAGGACAGTGCAGGAGGTTGTTAGTGGCTATAAGGATAGTGCAGGAGGCTGTTAGTGGACATCGGGACAGTGTAGGACACTGTTAGTGGACATAAGGACAGTGTAGGAGACTGTTAGTGGACATAAGGACAGTGCAGGAGGCTGTTAGTGGCCATAAGGACAGTGTAGGAGGTTGTTAGTGGCTATAAGGACAGTGCAGGAGGCTGTTAGTGGCTATAAGGACAGTGTAGGAGGTTGTTAGTGGCTATAAGGACAGTGCAGGAGGCTGTTAGTGGCTATAAGGACAGTGCAGGAGGTTGGTAGTGGCCATAAGGACAGCGCAGGAGGCTGTTAGTGTCTATAAGAACAGTGCAGAAGGCTGTTAGTGGCTATAAGGACAGTTTAGGAGGTTGTTAGTGACTATAAGGACAGCACAGGAGGCTGTTAGTGGCTATAAGGACAGTGCAGGAGGCTGTCAGTGGCTATAAGGACAGCGTAGGAGGTTGTTAGTGGCTATAAGGACAGTGCAGTAGGCTGTTAGTGGCTATAAGGACAGTGCAGGAGGCTGTTAGTGGCAATAAGGACAGTGTAGGAGATTGTTAGAGGCTTTAAGGACAGCGCAGGAGGCTGTTAGTGGCTATAAGGACAGTGCAGGAGGCTGTTAGTGGCCATAAGGATAGCGTAGGAGGCTGTTACTAGACATAAGGACAGTACTGGAGGTTGTTAGTGGTCATAAGGATAGTGCAGGAGGCTGTTAGTAGACATAAAGACAGGAGACTGTTAGTGGCCATAAGGACAGTGGAGGAGGTTGTTAGTGGCTATAAGGACAGTGCAGGAGGTTGTTAGTGGCTATAAGGACAGTGCAGGAGGCTGTTAGTGGCTATAAGGACAGTGTAGGAGGTTGTTAGTGGCTATAAGGACAGTGCAGGAGGCTGTAAGTGGCCATAAGGACAGTGCAGGAAGTTGTTAGTGGGCATAAGGACAGTGCAGGAGGCTGTTAGTGGCTATAAGGACAGTGCAGAAGGCTGTTAGTGGCTATAAGGATAGTGCAGGAGGCTGTTAGTGGCTATAAGGACAGTGCATGAGGCTGCTAGTGGCTATAAGGACAGTGCAGGAGACTGTTAGTGGCTATAAGGACAGTGCAGAAGGCTGTTAGTGGCTATAAGGAAAATTTAGGAGGTTGTTAGTGGCTATAAGGACAGTGCAGGAGGCTGTTAGTGGCTATAAGGACAGTGCAGAAAATTGTTAGTGGGCATAAGGACAGTGCAGGAGGCTGTTAGTGGCTATAAGGACAGTGCTGAAGGCTGTTAGTGGCTATAAGGACAGTGCAGGAGGCTGTTAGTGGCTATGACAGTGCAGGAGGCTGTTAATGATGATTATCAAAGTATAAGAGAATGTCATAATGTGTCACGGTTGAATATTACAGCTTTTATTTATGAATGAACAATGATAATGTGTGTGTTCCTGTAGGAAAAATTGTTTCAGGTATTTTGGGGTACATTTAAATGTATCTATTGTGTTTTGTAAGTGTATATTTAGAATCAACAGACGTGTCCCACAGCATAATACATCAACATACGTGTCCCACATCATAATGCATCAACATACATGTCCCACATCATAATGCATCAACGTACATGTCCTACATCATAATATATCAATATACATGTCCCACATCATAATGCATCAACATATGTGTCCTACATCATAATGCATCAACATACATGTCCTACATCATAATACATCAACATACATGTCCCACATCATAATGCATCAACATACATGTCCCACATCATAATGCATCAACATACATGTCCCACATCATAATGCATCAACATACATGTCCCACATCATAATGCATCAACATACGTGTCCTACATCATAATGCATCAACATATGTGTCCTACATCATAATACATCAACATACATGTCCTACATCATAATATATCAATATACATGTTCCACATCATAATGCAGCATCATACATGTCCCACATCATAATGCAGCATCATACATGTCCTACATCATAATACATCCACATACATGTCCCACATCATAATACATCCACATACATGTACCACATCATAATACATCAACATACATGTCCCACATCATAATGCATCAACATATGTGTCCTACATCATAATACATCAACATACATGTCCTACATCATAATACATCAACATACATGTCCTACATCATAATACATCAACATACATGTCCCACATCATAATACATCAACATACATGTCCTACCATCATAATACATCAACATACATGTCCAACATCATAATACATCAACATACGTGTCCTACATCATAATGCATCAACATATGTGTCCTACATCATAATACATCAACATACATGTCCTACATCAACATACATGTCCCACATCATAATACATCAACATACATGTCCCACATCATAATACATCAACATACATGTCCTACATCATAATACATCAACATACATGTCCTACATCATAATACATCAACATACATGTCCTACATCATAATACATCAACATACGTGTCCCACATCATAATGCATCAACATACATGTCCCACATCATCATGTATAAACATACATGTCCTACATTATTACTACATCTTTCTCATACGTCCTAGAGGATGCTGCGGTCACCATTAGAACCATGGGGTATAGACGAGATCCGCAGGAGACATGGGCACTTTAAGACTTTCAAAGGGTGTGAACTGGCTCCTCCCTCTATGGTCCTCCTCCAGACTCCAGTTTAGAATTGTGCCCAGTGAGACTGGACGCACTACAGGGGAGCTCTACTGAGTTTCTCTGACGTCCTAGTGGATGCTGGGAACTCCGTAAGGACCATGGGGAATAGACGGGCTCCGCAGGAGACTGGGCACTCTAAAAGAAAGATTAGGTACTATCTGGTGTGCACTGGCTCCTCCCACTATGACCCTCCTCCAGACCTCAGTTAGATTTCTGTGCCCGGCCGAGCTGGATGCACACTAGGGGCTCTCCTGAGCTCCTAGAAAGAAAGTTTATTTTAGGTTTTTTATTTTACAGTGAGACCTGCTGGCAACAGGCTCACTGCATCGAGGGACTAAGGGGAGAAGAAGCGAACCTACCTGCTTGCAGCTAGCTTGGGCTTCTTAGGCTACTGGACACCATTAGCTCCAGAGGGATCGACCGCATGGAACTGGCCTTGGTGTTCGTTCCCGGAGCCGCGCCGCCGTCCCCCTTACAGAGCCAGAAGCAAGAAGAGGTCCGGAAAATCGGCGGCAGAAGACTTCGGTTTTCACCAAGGTAGCGCACAGCACTGCAGCTGTGCGCCATTGCTCCTCATGAACACTTCACACTCCGGTCACTGAGGGTGCAGGGCGCTGGGGGGGGCGCCCTGAGGGCAATATATGACACCTTGGCTGGCAAATCTACATCATATATAGTCCTAGAGGCTATATAGATGTAAAATTACCCCTGACAGTATTCCAGAAAAAGCAGGAGAAAGTCAGTTGAAAAAGGGGCGGGGCTTCTCCCTCAGCACACTGGCGCCATTTTCTCTTCACAGTGCAGCTGGAAGACAGCTCCCCAGGCTCTCCCCTGTAGTTTTCAGGCTCAAAGGGTTAAAAAGAGAGGGGGGGGGCACAAAATTTAGGCGCAATATTGTATATACAAGCAGCTATTGGGAAAAATTCACTTAATATAGTGTTAATCCCAAAATTATATAGCGCTCTGGTGTGTGCTGGCATACTCTCTCTCTCTGTCTCCCCAAAGGGCTGTGTGGGGTCCTGTCCTCAGTCAGAGCATTCCCTGTGTGTGTGTGCGGTGTGTCGGTACGGCTGTGTCGACACGTTTGATGAGGAGGCTTATGTGATGGCAGAGCAGATGCCGATAAATGTGATGTCGCCCCCTGTGGGGCCGACACCAGAGTGGATGGATAGGTGGAAGGTATAAACCGACAGTGTCAACTCCTTACATAAAAGGCTGGATGACGTAACAGCTATGGGACAGCCGGCTTCTCAGCCCGCGCCTGCCCAGGCGTCTCAAAGGCCATCAGGGGCTCAAAAACGCCCGCTCCCTCAGATGGCAGACACAGATGTCGACACTGAGTCTGACTCCAGTGTCGACGAGGTTGAGACATATACACAATCCACTAGGAACATCCGTTACATGATCCCGGCAATAAAAAATGTGTTACACATTTCTGACATTAACCCAAGTACCACTAAAAAAGGGTTTTATGTTTGGGGAGAAAAAGCAGGCAGTGTTTTGTTCCCCCATCAAATGAGTGAATGAAGTGTGAAAAAGCGTGGGTTCCCCCGATAAGAAACTGGTAATTTCTAAAAAGTTACTGATGGCGTACCCTTTCCCGCCAGAGGATAAGTTACGCTGGGAGATATCCCCTAGGGTGGATAAGGCGCTCACACGTTTGTCAAAAAAGGTGGCACTGCCGTCTTAGGATACGGCCACTTTGAAGGTACCTGCTGATAAAAAGCAGGAGGCTATCCTGACGTCTGTATTTACACACTCAGGTACTAGACTGAGACCTGCAGATAGTGCTGCTGCAGCGTGGTCTGTAACCCTGTCAAACAGGGATACTATTTTGCGAACATAAGACGTCGTCTTATATATGAGGGATGCACAGAGGGATATTTTGCCGGCTGGCATCCAGAATTAATGCAATGTCCATTCTGTCAGGAGGGTATTAGAGACCCGACACTGGACAGGTGATGCTGACTTTAAAAGGCACATAGAGCCTTATAAGGGTGAGGAATTGTTTGGGGATGGTCTCTGGGACCTCGTATCCACAGCAACAGCTGGGAAGAAAAATTTTTACCTCAGGTTTCCTCACAGCCTAAGAAAGCACTGTATTATCAGGTACAGTCCTTTCGGCTTCAGAAAAGCAAGCGGGTCAAAGGCGCTTCCTTTCTGCACAGAGACGAGGGAAGAGGGAAAAAGCTGCACCAGTCAGCCAGTTCCCAGAATCAAAATTCTTCCCCCGCTTCCTCTGAGTCCACCGCATGACGCGCGGGCTCCACAGGCGTAGCCAGGTACGGTGGGGGGCCGCCTCAAAAATTTCAGCGATCAGTGGGCTCGCTCACAGGTGGATCCCTGAATCCTTCAAGTAGTATCTCAGGGGTACAAGCTGGAATTCAAGGCGTCTCCCCCCCGCGGTTTCCTCAAATCTGCCTTGCCGACAACTCCCTCAGGCAGGGAGGCTGTGCTAGAGGCAATTCACAAGCTGTATTCCCAGCAGGTGATAGTCAAGGTGCCCCTACTTCAACAAGGACGGGGTTACTATTCCACACTGTTTGTGGTACCGAAACCGGACGGTTCGGTGAGACCCATTTTAAATTTGAAATCCTTGAACACATACATAAAAAAAAATTCAAGTTCAAGATGGAATCGCTCAGGGCGGTTATTGCAAGCCTGGAGGAGGGGGATTACATGGTATCCCTGGACATCAAGGATGCTTACCTACATGTCCCCATTTACCATCCTCACCAGGAGTACCTCAGATTTGTGGTACAGGATTGCCATTACCAATTCCAAACACTGCCGTTTGGACTGTCCACGGCACAGAGGGTCTTTACCAAGGTAATGGCAGAAATGATGATACTCCTTCGAAAAAAGGGAGTTTTAATTATCCCGTACTTGGACGATCTCCTTATAAAGGCAAGGTCCAAGGAGCAGTTGTTGGTCGGAGTAGCACTATCTCGGGAAGTGCTACAACAGCACGGATGGATTCTATACATTTCAAAGTCACAGCTGGTTCCTACCACACGCCTACTGTTCCTGAAGATGGTTCTGGACACAGAACAGAAAAAAGTGTTTCTCCCGCAGGAGAAAGCCAAGGAGCTGTCATCTCTAGTCAGAGACCTCCTGAAACCAAAACAGGTATCGGTGCATCACTGCACACGAGTCCTGGGAAAAATGGTAGCTTCCTACGAAGCGATTCCATTCGGCAGGTTCCATGCAAGAACCTTTCAGTGGGACCTCTTGGACAAGTGGTCGGGATCGCATCTTCAGATGCATCGGCTGATAACCCTGTCTCCAAGGACCAGGGTATCTCTACTGTGGTGGCTGCAGAGTGCTCATCTTCAAGAAGGCCGCAGATTCGGCATACAGGACTGGGTCCTGGTAACCATGGATGCCAGCCTTCGAGGCTGGGGGGCAGTCACACAGGGAAGAAATTTCCAAGGACTTTGGTCAAGTCAGGAGTCGTCCCTACACATAAATATTCTGGAACTGAGGGCCATTTACAATGCCCTAAGTCTGGCAAGGCCTCTGCTTCAAAACCAGCCGGTACTGATCCAATCAGACAACATCACGGCAGTCGCCCATGTAAACCGACAGGGCGGCACAAGAAGCAGGATGGCGATGGCAGAAGCCACAAGGATTCTCAGATGGGCGGAAAATCACGTCTTAGCACTGTCAGCAGTGTTCATTCCGGGAGTGGACAACTGGGAAGCAGACTTCCTCAGCAGACACGACCTACACCCGGGAGAGTGGGGACTTCATCCAGAAGTCTTCCAACTGTTGGTAAACCGTTGGGAAAGGCCACAGGTGGACATGATGGCGTCCCGCCTAAACAAAAAACTAGATATTGCGCCAAGTCAAGGGACCCTCAGGCAATAGCTGTGGACGCTCTAGTGACACCGTGGGTGTACCAGTCGGTTTATGTATTCCCTCCTCTGCCTCTCATACCAAAGGTACTGAGAATAATAAGAAAACGAGGAGTAAGAACGATACTCGTGTTTCCGGATGGGCCAAGAAGAGCTTGGTACCCAGAACTTCAAGAAATTATATCAGAGGACCCATGGCCTCTACCGCTCAGACAGGATCTGCTACAGCAGGGGCCCTGTCTGTTCCAAGACTTACCGTGGCTGCGTTTGACGGCATGGCGGTTGAATTCCGGATCCTAAAGGAAAAGGGCATTCCGGAAGAAGTCATTCCTACGCTGATAAAAGCCAGGAAAGAAGTAACCGCAAACCATTATCACCGTATTTGGCGAAAATATGTTGCGTGGTGTGAGACCAGGAAGGCCCCAACAGAGGAATTTCAGCTGGGTCGTTTTCTGCACTTCCTACAGTCAGGGGTGACTATGGGCCTAAAATTGGGTTTCATTAAGGTCCAGATTTCGGCTCTGTCGATTTTCTTCCAGAAAGAACTGGCTTCACTGCCTGGAGTTCAGACATTTGTAAAGGGAGTGCTACATATTCAGCCCCCTTTTGTGCCTCCTGTGGCACCTTGGGATCTCAAGTCTCAACGTGGTGTTGAGTTTCTTAAAATCACATTGGTTTGAGCCACTTAAAACTGTGGATTTGAAATATCTCACGTGGAAAGTGGTCATGTTATTGGCCTTGGCTTCGGCCAGGCGTGTGTCAGAATTGGCGGCTTTGTCATGTAAAAGCCCTTATCTGATTTTCCATATGGATAGGGCAGAATTGAGGACTCGTCCCCAGTTTCTCCCTAAGGTGGTATCAGCTTTTCACTTGAACCAACCTATTGTAGTCCCTGCGACTACTAGGGACTTGGAAGATTCCAAGTTACTGGACGTAGTCAGGGCCTTAAAAATTTATATTTCCAGGACGGCTGGAGTCAGGAAAACTGACTCACTTTTTATCCTGTAGGCACCCAAACAAATAGGTGCTCCTGCTTCTAAGCAGACTATTGCTCGCTGAATTTGTAGAACAATTCAGCTGGAGCATTCTGCGGCTGGATTGCCGCATCCTAAATCAGTAAAAGCCCATTCCACGAGGAAAGTGGGCTCATCTTGGGCGGCTGCCCGAGGGGTCTCGGCTTTACAATTTTGCCGAGCTGCAACTTGGTCAGGGGCAAACACGTTTGCTAAATTCTACAAAATTGATACCCTGGCTGAGGAAGACCTTGAGTTCTCTCATTCGGTGCTGCAGAGTCATCCGCACTCTCCCGCCCGTTTGGGAGCTTTGGTATAATCCCCATGGTCCTTACGGAGTTCCCAGCATCCACTAGGACGTCAGAGAAAATAAGATTTTACTCACCGGTAAATCTATTTCTCGTAGTCCGTAGTGGATGCTGGGCGCCCATCCCAAGTGCGGATTGTCTGCAATACTTGTATGTAGTTATTGCCTAACTAAGGGTTATTGTTGAGCCATCTGTTGAGAGGCTCAGTTATATTTCATACTGTTAACTGGGTGTAGTATCACGAGTTATACGGTGTGATTGGTGTGGCTGGTATGAGTCTTACCCGGGATTCAAAATCCTTCCTTATTGTGTCAGCTCTTCCGGGCACAGTATCCTAACTGAGGTCTGGAGGAGGGTCATAGTGGGAGGAGCCAGTGCACACCAGATAGTACCTAATCTTTCTTTTAGAGTGCCCAGTCTCCTGCGGAGCCCGTCTATTCCCCATGGTCCTTACGGAGTTCCCAGCATCCACTACGGACTACGAGACATAGATTTACCGGTGAGTAAAATCTTATTTTCTCTGAAAAAGACTTATGTTAGGTTTTTTATTTTCAGGGAGGCTGCTGGCAACAGTCTCCCTGCATCGTGGGACTGAGGGGAGAGAAGTATGACCAACTTCTAGTGAGTTCAATGGCTCTGCTTCTGGCTACAGGACACCATTAGCTCCTGAGGGTGCTGATCGCTGGGTACGCCAAGATGCTCACTCCCGCAGCCTGTCGTCACCCCTTTACAGAGCCAGAAGTCAGAAGACAGGTGAGTAGCAGAAGAAAAGTGACTTCTTCAGTGACGGCAATCTGAGGTACCGCGCAGCGAACGGAACGCTGCGCGCCATGCTCCCACACACAGCACTGCAGGGTGCAGGGCGAGGGGGGGGGGCGCCCTGGGCAGCAAAAATCCTCAATTTCCACTGGCAAGAGGGGACATTAGTACCAAGGCACTGTCCTAACCCCCGTCATTATAATTATTTATTAAAATAAGCGGGACAGAAGCGCGCCATTAAGGGGGCGGAGCTTCTTCCTCACAGCTCACTCTCAACTCAGCGCCATTTCCTCTCCACAGGGCTGCAGAGACGCTGGTCCTTCCTCACACTGCTGACAAGTATCAGGGTGCAAAATGGGGGGGGGGGGGGGGCACAGTGTAATTTGGTGCAATATATTTGATATTTAAAGCGCTACAGGTCTGGGGCATTTTTTAGTGTTTTCAGACCCGTTAATTTGGCGCTGGGTTGTGAGCTGGCAAATCCCCTCTGTGTCTCTCTGACAGACTTTACTGTGGGTCTGTCCTCTATATGCCCGGTGTGTCTGTGGGTGTTTGGTACACGTGTGTCGACATGTCTGAGTGCTCTTCCCAGGAGGAGGCTGTATTAGGGACATAAACGGCTGTGGGGGTGACCCTGTCGGCACCGCCGACTCCTGATTGGGTAAATGTTTTGAATGCTTTGAATGTAATGTGGCTCTTATTAGTTAGAGATTAGATAAGTCTCAGACTCAGACCCAGGCATGGAAGAAATCTGTGGAGGATGTGTTATTACAAGTCCAGGACCCCTCGGGGTCACAAAAACGTACTTTTGCCCAGTTGGCAGACACTGGTACCAACACGGACACTGACTCCAGTGTCGACTTTAGTGATTCCAGATTAGATCCAAAATTGGCAAAGAGCATTCAGTACATGATTGTGGTGGTTAAAGATGTATAACATATCACTGAGGACCCTGCTGTTCCTGATAAAAGGGTCTGTATGTATAAGGAAAAGAAACCTGAGATAACGTTTCCTCCCTCTCATGAACTGAACACTATTTGAAAAAGTCTGGGAAAGCCCTGACAGAAAATTTCAGATTCCCAAAAGGATTCCGGTGGCTTATCCGTTTCCCTCTGAGGATAGGGAAAAGTGGGAGTCACCCCCCATTGTAGACAAGGCCCTATCACGTTTGTCTAAAAAGGTGGCTCTCCCGTCACCTGGCATGGCAGCCCTTAAGGAGCCTGCGGATCGTAAGCAAGAAACTACGTTAAAATCCATTTATGCGACCACAGGTACGCTACTCAGACCTGCCATTGCATCTGCGTGGGTGAGTAGTGCTATCGAAAAGTGGTCAGATAACTTGTCATCTGATATAGATACCCTAGATAGGGATAGCATCCTCTTGATGCTGGGTTATATCAAGGACGCTGCAGCGTACCTAAAGGAAACTGCGAGGGATATTGGCCTCTTGGGATCAAAAGCCAATGCCATGGCAGTCTCAGCTAGGCGAGCATTGTGGATTCACCAATAGAATGCTGATGCTGACTCCAAGAAAAATATGAAATCTCTACCATATAAAGGTGGTGCCTTGTTTCGTGACGGCCTCGCTGATTTGGTATCTACGGCTACCGCGGGTAAGTCATCCTTTTTGCCTTATGTTCCTCCACAACAAAAGAAAACACACCACTATCAAATGCAGTCCTTTCGGCCCAATAAATACAGAAAAGGGCGAGGTTCTTCCTTCCTTGCTACTAGAGCAAGGGGAAGAGGTAAAAGATCACCAACCTTGTTGGGTTCCCAGGAGCAGAAGTCCTCCCCGGCTTCTGCCAAATCCACCGCATGACGCTGGGGCTCCTCGGCGGGAGTCCGCACCGGTGGGGGCACGTCTCAAAATCTTCAGTCAGTTCTGGTTTCGTTCGGACCTGGACCCATAGGCTTTACAAATAGTATCCCAAGGGTACAAACTGGAGTTTCAAGACGTTCCCCCTTGCTGATTTTTCAAATCGGCCTTACCAGCTTCTCTTTTGGACAGGGAGGTAGTATGCGACGCAATACAAAAGTTGTGTCAAAATCAGGTCATTGTCATGGTTCCCCCGTCACAACAGGGAGAAGGCTTTTATTCAAGCCTGTTCGTGGTCCCGAAGCCGTACGGCTCGGTCAGACCAATCCTAAACCTGAAATCCCTCAATTTCTACCTAAAAAAATTAAAATTCAAGATGGAGTCTCTCCGAGCAGTGATCTCCAGTCTGGAGGAAGGGGATTTTATGGTGTCGGTGGACATAAAGGATGCCTACTTACATGTTCCCATTTATCCTCCGCATCAGGCTTACCTGAGGTTTGCAATTCAGGATTGTCATTACCAATTTCAGATGTTGCCGTTTGGTCTGTCCACAGCTCCGAGAATTTTCACCAAAGTGATGGCGGAAATGATGGTTCTTCTTCGCAGGCAAGGAGTCACGATTATCCCGTACTTGGACGATCTCCTGATAAAGTCAAGATCCAGGGACCAGTTGGTGCAAAACATTGCACTCTCCCTGACAGTTCTTCAACAACATGGTTGGCTCCTAAACTTGCCAAAATCACAGTTGATTCCGACGACGCGGTTGTCGTTTTTGGGAATGATACTGGACACCGAACTACAGAGAGTTTTTCTTCCAGTGGAAAAGGCTCTGGAACTTCAGAGTCTGGTCAAACAAATTCTGAAACCAGCAAGAGTGTCAATCCATCAATGCACTTGGTTGCTGGGGAAGATGGTTGCGGCCTACGAGGCCATTCAGTTTGGCAGATTCCATGCCAGAGTGTTTCAGTGGGACCTGTTGGACAAGTGGTCCGGATCCCACCTGCACATGCACCGAAGGATAATCCTGTCTTCCAAAACCAGAATCTCACTCCTGTGGTGGCTGCACAGCTCTCACCTCCTAGATGGGTGCAAGTTCGGGATCCAGGACTGGATCCTAGTAACCACGGATGCAAGTCTCCGAGGCTGGGGAGCAGTCACACAGTGGGAAAACTTCCAAGGAAGATGGTCAAGCCAGGAAACTTGTCTCCACATAAACGTTCTGGAGTTAAGGGGCATTTACAACGGCCTTCTACAAGCGGAACATCTTCTTCGCAATCTGCCCATACAATGTAACAACAGTAGTGTACATAAACCACCAGGGCGGAACAAAAAGCAGAGCGGCAACGGCAGAAGCCACAAAGGTTCTCCGCTGGGCGGAAAAGCATACAAGCGCTCTGTCAGCGATCTTCATTCCAGGAGTGGACAACTGGGAAGCAGACTTCCTCAGCAGACACGATCTCCATCCAGGAGAGTGGGGCCTCCATCAAGAGGTCTTCACAGAAGTGACAAATCTTTGGGGAATTCCTCAAATAGACATGATGGCATCTCGTCTCAACAAGAAGATTCAGAGATATTGTTCCAGGTCGAGGGACCCTCAAGCAATAGCAGTGGATGCACTGGTGACACCATGGGTGTTTCAGTCGGTGTATGTATTCCCTCCACTTCCTCTCATTCCAAAAGTTCTAAAGATCATAAGAAGAACAAAGATTCAAGCGATCCTCATTGTCCCAGACTGGCCAAGGAGGGCTTGGTATCCAGATCTTCAGGAATTACTCATAGGAGATCCCTGGCCTCTTCCTCTACGCGAGGACCTGTTACAGCAGGGGCCGTGCGTGTATCAAGACTTACCGCGGCTACGTTTGACGGCATGGCGGTTGAACGCCAAATCCTAGCCCGAAAGGGTATTCCCAGTGAAGTCATTCCCACACTTATTCAGGCCAGGAAAGGAGTAACGTCTAAACATTACCACCGTATTTGGAGAAAATATGTTTCTTGGTGTGAATCCAAGAAGGCTCCTACGGAAGAATTTCAGCTAGGACGTTTTCTCCATTTTCTACAAGCAGGTGTGGATGCGGGCCTAAAGTTGGGCTCAATTAAGGTACAGATTTCAGCCTTATTGGTTTTCTTTCAAAAACAATTGTCCTCCCTTCCAGAAGTTCAGACTTTCGTGAAAGGTGTGTTGCACATCCAACCTCCATTTGTGCCCACAGTGGCACCATGGGATCTTAACGTGGTGTTGCAGTTCCTTCAATCACATTGGTTTGAACCTTTATAGAAGGTGGGGTTGAAATTCCTCACTTGGAAAGTGATCATTCTCTTGGCCTTGTCTCACAAGATCCCTTATTTGATTTTCCATGGAGATAGAGCAGAGTTGAGGACTCGTCAGCAATTTCTGCCGAAGGTGGTTTCATCTTTCCACATGAACCAACCTATTGTGGTGCCAGTGGCTACTGACGCCTTAATTGAGTCAAAGTCTCTGGATGTGGTCAGAGCTTTGAAAATTTATGTCGCCAGAACGGCTCAGGTTAGGAAAACGGAGGCTCTGTATGTCCTGTATGCTCCCAACAAGATTGGGTGTCCTGCTTCCAAGCAGACCATTGCATGCTGGATCTGTGATACGATTCAGCATGCTCATTCCACGGCTGGATTGCCGTTACCGAAATCGGTGAAGGCCCATTCTACTAGAAAGGTGGGCTCGTCCTGGGCGGCTGCCCGGGGGTCTCGGCATTGCAACTTTGCCGAGCAGCTACTTGGTCGGGTTCAAACACTTTTGCAAAGTTTTACAAGTATGATACCCTGGCCGATGATGACCTCAAGTTTGGTCAATCGGTGTTGCAGAGTCATCCGCACTCTCCCGCCCATTCTAGAGCTTTGGTATAAACCCCATGGTTCTAAAGGTGAACCCAGCATCCTCTATGACGTATTAGAAAATAAGAATTTACTTACCGATAATTCTATTTCTCGGAGTCCGTAGTGGATGCTGGGGTTCCTGAAAGGACCATGGGGAATAGCGGCTCCGCAGGAGACAGGGCACAAAAAAGTAAAGCTTTACTAGGTCAGGTGGTGTGCACTGGCTCCTCCCCCTATGACCCTCCTCCAGACTCCAGTTAGGTACTGTGCCCGGACGAGCATACACAATAAGGGAGGCATTTTGAATCCCGGGTAAGACTCATACCAGCCACACCAATCACACCGTACAACTTGTGATCTAAACCCAGTTAACAGTATGACAACAGAAAGGGCCTCTTAAAGATGGCTCCTTAACAATAACCCGAATTAGTTAACAATAACTATGTACAAGTATTGCAGATAATCCGCACTTGGGATGGGCGCCCAGCATCCACTACGGACTCCGAGAAATAGAATTATCGGTAAGTAAATTCTTATTTTCTCTATCGTCCTAAGTGGATGCTGGGGTTCCTGAAAGGACCATGGGGATTATACCAAAGCTCCCAAACGGGCGGGAGAGTGCGGATGACTCTGCAGCACCGAATGAGAGAACTCCAGGTCCTCCTTTGCCAGGGTATCAAATTTGTAAAATTTTACAAACGTGTTCTCCCCCGACCACGTAGCTGCTCGGCAGAGTTGTAATGCCGAGACCCCTCGGGCAGCCGCCCAAGATGAGCCCACCTTCCTTGTGGAGTGGGCTTTTACAGTTTTAGGCTGTGGCAGGCCTGCCACAGAATGTGCAAGTTGAATTGTGTTACAAATCCAACGAGCAATCGACTGCTTAGAAGCAGGTGCGCCCAACTTGTTGGGTGCATACAATATAAACAGCGAGTCAGATTTTCTGACTCCAGCCGTCCTTGCAATGTATATTTTTAAGGCTCTGACAACGTCCAACAACTTGGAGTCCTCCAAGTCGCTAGTGGCCGCAGGCACCACAATAGGTTGGTTCAGATGAAATGCTGATACCACTTTAGGGAGAAAATGCGGACGAGTCCGCAGTTCTGCCCTATCCGAATGGAAGATTAGATAAGGACTTTTATAAGATAAAGCCGCCAATTCAAATACTCTCCTGGCAGAGGCCAGGGCTAGTAACATAGTCACTTTCAATGTGAGATATTTCAAATCCACCTTTTTCAATGGTTCAAACCAATGGGATTTGAGGAAATCTAAAACTACATTTAGATCCCACGGTGCCACCGGAGGCACCACAGGAGGCTGTATATGCAGTACTCCCTTGACAAAAGTCTGGACCTCAGGGACAGAGGCCAATTCTTTTTGGAAGAATATTGACAGGGCCGAAATTTGAACCTTAATGGATCCCAATTTGAGACCCATAGATAATCCTGATTGCAGGAAATGTAGGAAACGACCCAGTTGGAATTCCTCCGTCGGAACCCTCCGATCCTCGCACCACGCTACATATTTTCGCCAAATGCGGTGATAATGTTTCACGGTGACTTCCTTCCGTGCCTTAATCAAGGTAGGAATGACTTCTTCTGGAATGCCTTTCCCTTTTAGGATCTGGCGTTCAACCGCCATGCCGTCAAACGCAGCCGCGGTAAGTCTTGAAAAAGACAGGGACCCTGCTGTAGCAGGTCCCTTCTCAGAGGTAGAGGCCACGGTTCGTCCGTGAGCATCTCTTGAAGTTCCGGATACCAAGTCCTTCTCGGCCAATCCGGAACCACTAGTATTGTTCTTACTCTTCTTTGCCGTATGATCTTCAATACCTTTGGTATGAGCGGCAGAGGAGGAAACACATACACTGACTGGTACACCCAAGGAGTTACCAGTGCGTCCACAGCTATTGCCTGTGGATCTCTTGACCTGGCGCAATATTTGTCCAGTTTCTTGTTGAGGCGAGACGCCATCATGTCTACAATTGGTCTTTCCCAACGGTCTATTAACATGTTGAAGACTTCTGGATGTAGACCCCACTCTCCCGGATGAAGATCGTGTCTGCTGAGGAAGTCTGCTTCCCAGTTGTCCACGCCCGGGATGAACACTGCTGACAGTGCTATCACGTGATTCTCCGCCCAGCGAAGAATCTTGGCAGCTTCTGCCATTGCACTCCTGCTTCTTGTGCCGCCCTGCCTGTTTACATGGGCGACCGCCGTGATGTTGTCCGACTGAATCAACACCGGCTTTCCTTGCAGGAGAAGTTCCGCCTGGCTTAGAGCATTGTAGATTGCTCTTAGTTCCAGAATGTTTATGTGAAGAGACTTTTCCAGACTCGTCCATACTCCCTGGAAGTTTCTTCCTTGTGTGACTGCTCCCCAGCCTCTCAGGCTGGCGTCCGTGGTCACCAGGATCCAATCCTGAATGCCGAATCTGCGGCCTTCTAATAGGTGAGCCTTCTGCAACCACCACAGAAGTGACACCCTTGTCTTTGGTGACAGGGTTATTCGCAGGTGCATCTGCAGATGCGACCCTGACCATTTGTCCAACAGATCCCTTTGGAATATTCTTGCATGGAATCTGCCGAATGGAATTGCTTCGTAAGAAGCCACCATTTTTCCCAGGACTCTTGTGCATTGATGTACTGACACTTTTCCTGGTTTTAGGAGGTTCCTGACCAGATCGGATAACTCCTTGGCTTTTTCCTCTGGAAGGAAAACCTTTTTCTGAACCGTGTCCAGAATCATTCCTAGGAACAGCAGACGAGTTGTCGGGATTAAATGGGATTTTGGAATATTCAGAATCCACCCGTGTTGTCTTAGCACCTCTTGAGATAGTGCTAAAGCTGTCTCCAGCTGTTCTCTGGACCTTGCCCTTATTAGGAGATCGTCCAAGTATGGGATAACTAATACGCCTTTTCTTCGAAGAAGAATCATCATCTCGGCCATTACCTTGGTAAAGACCCGAGGCGCCGTGGACAATCCGAACGGCAGCGTCTGAAACTGATAGTGACAGTTTTGAACAATGAACCTGAGGTACCCCTGGTGTGCGGGGTAAATCGGAACGTGTAGATACGCATCCTTGATGTCCAAGGATACCATAAAGTCCCCTTCTTCCAGGTTCGCTATCACTGCTCTGAGTGACTCCATCTTGAACTTGAACTTTTTTATGTAGAGGTTCAAGGACTTCAGATTTAGAATAGGCCTTACCGAGCCATCCGGCTTCGGTACCACAAATAGAGTGGAATAATACCCCTTTCCTTGTTGTAATAGGGGTACTTTGACTATCACCTGCTGAGCGTACAGCTTGTGAATGGCTTCCAACACCCTCTCCCTTTCGGAAGAGACGGTTGGTAAGGCAGACTTCAGGAAACGATGAGGAGGATCCGTCTCTAATTCCAACCTGTACCCCTGAGATATTATCTGCAGGATCCAGGGGTCTACCTGCGAGTGAGCCCACTGCGCGCTGTAATTTTTGAGACGGCCCCCCACTGTCCCCGAGTCCGCTTGAGAGGCCCCAGCGTCATGCTGAGGTTTTTGCAGGAGCCGGGGAGGGCTTCTGTTCCTGGGAAGGAGCTGCCTGTTGGTGTCTCTTCCCTCTTCCTCTGCCTCGTGGCAGGTACGACAAGCCCTTTGCTCTCTTATTTTTGTAGGAGCGAAAAGGCTGCGGTTGAAAGGTCGGTGCCTTTCTCTGTTGGGGAGTGACTTGAGGTAAAAAAGTGGATTTCCCGGCAGTAGCCGTGGCCACCAAGTCTGATAGACCAACTCCAAATAACTCCTCCCCTTTATACGGCAAAACCTCCATGTGACGTTTTGAATCCGCATCGCCTGTCCACTGTCGTGTCCATAAGGCTCTTCTGGCTGAAATGGACATAGCACTCACCCGAGATGCCAGTGTGCAAATATCCCTCTGTGCATCACGCATATAGATAAATGCATCCTTTATTTGTTCTAACGACAGTAAAACATTGTCCCTATCTAGGGTATCAATATTTTCAATCAGGGATTCTGACCAAACTACTCCAGCACTGCACATCCAGGCAGTTGCTATAGCTGGTCGTAGTATAACACCTGCATGTGTGTATATATTCTTTTGAATAACTTCCATCTTTCTATCTGATGGATCCTTAAGTGCGGCCGTCTCAGGAGAGGGTAACGCCACTTGTTTGGATAAGCGTGTGAGCGCCTTGTCCACCTTAGGGGGTGTTTCCCAGCGCGCCCTAACCTCTGGCGGGAAAGGGTATAATGCCAATAACTTTTTTGAAATTATCAACTTTTTATCAGGAGCAACCCACGCTTCATCACACACGTCATTTAATTCTTCTGATTCAGGAAAAACTGTTTGTAGTTTTTTCACACCATACATAATACCCTGTTTTACGGTATCTGTAGTATCAGCTAAATGTAACGTCTCCTTCATTGCCAAAATCATATAACGTGTGGCCCTACTGGAAAATACGTTTGAATTTCTACCGTCGTCACTGGAATCAGTGCCCGTGTCTGGGTCTGTGTCGACCGACTGAGGCAAAGGGCGTTTTACAGCCCCTGACGGTGTTTGAGGCGCCTGGACAGGCATTAATTGATTGTCCGGCCGCCTCATGTCCTCAACTGACTGTTTAAGGGAAGATAAACCATCACGTAATTCCACAAATAAAGGCATCCATTCTGGTGTCGACCCCCTGGGGGGTGACATCTGCATATTTGGCAATTGCTCCGCCTCCACACCAATATCGTCCTCATACATGTCGACACCACGTACCGACACACACCGCAAACTCACAGGGAATGCTCTAATGAAGACAGGACCCACTAGCCCTTTTGGGGAGACAGAGGGAGAGTCTGCCAGCACACACCACAAAGCGCTATATATACAAGGGATATCCTTATATTAAGTGCTCCCTTATAGCTGCTTTAATATATATATATATAGCCATTAATGTGCCCCCCCTCTCTGTTTTACCCTGTTTCTGTAGTGCAGTGCAGGGGAGAGACCTGGGAGCCGTTCTGACCAGCGGAGCTGTGACAGAAAATGGCGCCGTGTGCTGAGGAGATAGGCCCCGCCCCTTTTTCGGCGGGTTCTTCTCCCGCTATTTTTCCAGTCAGGCAGGGGTTAAATATCTCCATATAGCCCCTATGGGCTATATGTGAGGTATTTTTAGCCTTGTATAAGGTTTATATTTGCCTCTCAGAGCGCCCCCCCCCAGCGCTCTGCACCCTCAGTGACTGCCCAGTGAAGTGTGCTGAGAGGAAAATGGCGCACAGCTGCAGTGCTGTGCGCTACCTTATGAAGACTGAGGAGTCTTCAGCCGCCGGTTTCCGGACCTCTTCACGCTTCAGCATCTGCAAGGGGGTCGGCGGCGCGGCTCCGGGACCGGACTCCACGGCTGGGCCTGTGTTCGATCCCTCTGGAGCTAATGGTGTCCAGTAGCCAAGCAGCAAATCCACTCTGCATGCAGGTGAGTTTACTACTTTCCCCCTAAGTCCCACGTTGCAGTGATCCTGTTGCCAGCAGGACTCACTGTAAAGAAAAAAACCTAAACTAAACTTTCTCTAAGCAGCTCTTTAGGAGAGCCACCTAGATTGCACCCTTCTCGTTCGGGCACAAAATCTAACTGGAGTCTGGAGGAGGGTCATAGGGGGAGGAGCCAGTGCACACCACCTGACCTAGTAAAGCTTTACTTTTTTGTGCCCTGTCTCCTGCGGAGCCGCTATTCCCCATGGTCCTTTCAGGAACCCCAGCATCCACTTAGGACGATAGAGAAAATAGGATTTGATACCTACCGGTAAATCCTTTTCTCTTAGTCCATAGAGGATGCTGGGCACCCGTCCCAGTGCGGACTCTATCTGCAATTATTAGTTGTGGTTACACACATGTTGTGTTACGTTTATAGTCAGCCTGTTGCTGAAATTGTTCATGCCGTTGGCTTGTGTTCTGTTGAATGCCACGTGGTGCGGCATGCTTGTGGTGTGAGCTGGTATGAATCTCACCTTAGTTTAACAATAAATCCTTTCCTCGAAATGTCCGTCTCCCTGGGCACAGTTCCTATAACTGGAGTCTGGAGGAGGGGCATAGAGGGAGGAGCCAGTTCACATCCTTTGAAAGTCTTAAAGTGCCCATGTCTCCTGCGGATCCCGTCTATATCCCATGGTTCTAATGGTGACCCCAGCATCCTCTACGGACTAAGAGAAAAGGATTTACCGGTAGGTATTAAAATCCTATTATTTGCCTTTCATAGAAAATGACATGAGAAATGAATTGGCGTTATTGCCCATAGTATACTATGTAGAACCCTTTATATGTTTTATATGCAGTATTACGCATTAGCTGGCGTGTATCGGGGACACCGCACTCCGGTCTGCTGACATCTTATCACCAGCTTTGGAGCTGCCGAGTAAATGCTGCGATTTCTCTTTTCCAAAGCCTGGATAGGTTACTGTCATTTTGTTATTGAATTGCAAAAACTTGTGAGACGTTTTTTCATCAGAAAAAGGACCTAAATCCATGAAAGTGTGTTCTTTGTTTTTGGTACTTTTCATACCATTCTACAATCACATCCGGTATCTTATACATGATAACATCTACAGGTGCCTGTGCAAGTGATAAATGTGCGCTATGTACAGATGTACACGCGTGGGGCCTTCTGATCCCTCCTCTAGCTGTCTCTCAGGTGTCCTCCTCACCTAGAGCAATGGGGGCTTCTGTATTCTTTATGGAGGCAGAGACGGGGGCAGGGCACTCACGAGACGAAAGAGGCTCATCTGCAGCTGGAATAAGAGCAGTGGTGCTTAAAATGTGCTGTTTAATTGCTGTGTGTAGCCTTATACGGGATCCGGTCTGAAGGTCGACAGTGTCTAGGTCGACAATGTTTAGGTCGATCACTATGGGTCGACAGTCACTAGGTCGACATGGATGGAAGGTCGACAGGGTTTCTATGTCGACATGTGCTAGGTCGACAGGTCTAAAGGTCGACATGAGTTTTTCAAAAAAATTTTCTTTTTTTGAATTTTTTCATACTTAACGATCCACGTGGACTACGATTGGAACGGTAACCTGTGCCGAGCGAAGCGGTAGCGGAGCGAAGGCACCATGCCCGAAGCATGGCGAGTGAAGCGAGCCATGCGAGGGGACGCGGTGCACTAATTTGGGATCCCGGTCACTCTACGAAGAAAGCGACACACAAAAAAAAAATCCTCATGTCGACCTTTAGACCTGTCGACCTAGCACATGTCGACCTAGAACCCCTGTCGACCTTCCATCCATGTCGACCTAGTGACTGTCGACCTATAGTGGTCGACCTAAACATTGTCGACCTAGACACTGTCGATTTGATGAACCACACCCGCCTTATACAGAGATGAACTCAATGCCGCTGTTTGCGCAGTTGAGCGAATATTTGCTACCGCACATACATAAGCAGTCCAGAAAACCGCTACGGCGCCTGCATTCCCCTGAGCGTAAGACTCAGCACGCTGTTGTGCACAGGTTCCCTGTTACTAGGAACGGTAAGACAAAACCATGTACATCCCTGTGTGGTGCCTGGGAGGTGAACGCAAACAAAGGCCGTGTTGTGGAACATGGCTGTGCTCCCAAACACAGATCCGCACCCCCATAGGCCATGTTTAGGGGATTTTCAGAAGGAGACACTGCAACTGCCATAGGCGGGCTCAAGTGTTGATGGTGTATGCGATGGCGCAACGGTGGCGGAGTGTTCAGAACCACCAGCGATGTTGCACTGTCTGTGATCGCTGAAAATGGGCATCTGAAGTATTGCGCATTCCGGAACACGTTAGTACAGAAGGGAAAGGCTTAAACTAACATTTGCGTATATATGATCCGTTGCGTCTCTGCAAACCATCGCAACCGTGCATGCATTAGCACCCATCTCTGAATCATTATTATTTATTATTATTACCAGTTATTTATATAGCACACACATTTTCCACAGCGCTTTACACCGTTACACCATCCGTACTGCCCCATCTTCACCGGTGACATCAAGACTTTTTGTCCTTATGCATCCATTCAGTAAATCATATGGTAAAGCTTTAAACATGGGGGGTCATTCCGAGTTGATTGCTCGCTAGCAGTTTTTAGCAGCCGTGCAAACGCTATGCCGCCGCCCACTGGGAGTGTATTTTAGCTTAGCAGAAGTGTGAACGGTTGTATCGCAGAGCAGCTACAACATTTTTTTGTGTAGTTTCAGAGTAGCTCCAGACCCACTCAGCGCTTGCGATCACTTCAGATTACTCAGTTCCGGATTTGACGTCACAAACCCGCCCAGCGTTCGCCCAGCCACGCCTGCGTTTTTCCTGGCACGCCTGCGTTTTTCCGCACACTCCCTGAAAACGGTCAGTTGCCAACCAGAAATGCCAGCAGTGCGACTGAAAAGCTTTGCTAGACCCTGTACAAAACTGCATCGTTCGTTGTGCCTGTACGTCACGCGTGCGTATTGCGCCGCATACGCATGCGCAGAACAGCAGTTTTTTAGCCTGATTGCTGCACAGCGAACAAATGCAGCTAGCGATCAACTCAGAATGACCCCCATGGTTTTGCTGTGACCGTTGTGTTTTCTGGCTTTAGATCAGGGTCAGTCTTTCTCAGAAATATGGCAGCATGTATAAATATTTACAGTAAGTAGGGTGATCTAAAGGTGGGTACACACTAATAGATATATCTGCAGATCAATTGATCTGCAGATATATCTATGAACGGATCGGGCAGTGTGTTGAGCATACACACTGCCCGATCCGTCGGGGACTGACGTCATGAACTGGGCGGGCGTGTTCATCTGTCAATCACCGCCGGCCGCCGCAGCATGTGTATGGGCGGTCGGCCGACCGCCCTGTACACACACAGCGACGCGCCAATATATCGGTAGATAGATTGGCCGTCGGCTTTGCTGCGGGGCCGACGCGATATGTCTGTGAACGACGGAGTTCACAGACGTATCGGCCGTACACACTGGCCGACGGTCCCGCGATATATCGGCCGATCAGGAGAACGGCCGATATATCGACCAGTGTGTACGGGCCTTAATAATCAAATACATCTAAAATAAAAAAAATGAAAGGTTAATGTGTGACGGACATTTCACTGCAGCTTTAGTATAAAGGAAAGTTGAATTAAGTGCTGATGGTGCCCACAAGAAACATGGCCGCCGTCTTGTTACGTACTGATGTATGTGAACGTTGAGGTGCAATGGTGGAACTTCACAGCAGGTATTGCTAAGGGAACATTAACATTAAGTACAGTCCATTCCCACGTTTTGCTTTCCCCGTCCGTAATTAAACAATGCGTGTTTCCCCCGGTACGCTGCAGAAGGCGTCAGGGCTGCTTTTATTTCACGTGACAAGTAATTTAACTTCCTCTAGTTAAATAACATTAGTTTACACCCATATATATAGGAGCATTTTATTATAACCCCAGGGTAATTATGCCCTAACAGTGCAAGAAGCTTTTACTATGATTTCATGAAAGCGCTGCTGTCTGCCACCTGGGCAGTCGTGTGACTACGTGGTAATTGTGTGCAGCTTAATGTCCTGTTTTACCGCGTAACATCAGGAGTGGGCAGTCGTCAGCTCTGCAGGTCGTCCGGTTATTAGTTCTGCAATATTTTACTTATCCACATCCTGCATTGTCCACTAACAGCCTACGTTACATAGGAATAAACTCAGAGTCCACAATTAGATGTTGTACTCAGGACAGCACTTGCGAAACACTTGTCCTGTGCTTCCAGTATATACTAACTGTAAATGTTTACTGGCATAGGACAAAAGGCTGAAATGGCAAAACACATCATGTCAGTCTGATCTGTAATCACGTAGATGATTAGAACATTCAGTACCTTTCGCAGTCATGCAATTATTACACTTATACTGTCTGGATCTTTTTATGTTGTATTGTTTGTTTATACTATTGTAATTCTCCGTGTGCAGTACAGCAATGTGGACACTTGATGGCGTTGTAATACATAATAACAATAATGCTGTGACACTATTGGCAGTATGACTGTGTATAAATCCCCCAGTGTGCACTGAGGATGTCGGCCAGCCAATCACAGTCGCTGAGGCCTCGAAGGCCATCCTAGAGTGATGCAAGAAAGAGACTCACCGAACTCATTGGCGTTTTTAATCAATGACATTTGTCATGTCTGTTACCTTTTAAATGATAATTAAGAAAAAAAATTTCCAAGCGGATTTAGTTACTGTTTTATATTGTTACTAATTCTGCCATTGGTTCTGCGTTTAGGGAGAAGGAGAGAAGCATGGCGGACACAGACGCTGGTTATATGCAACGAGCAGAAGGACCGCGCTTCACAGGAGGCGGATTTCCGCTCAGCCATGTCCCAAAGATTACAGTTTAGCCCCACCCTTCATGTCTTCCTATCGTATTTATCTGTTTATGTTCCGAGTGCATTTTAATAAACGTAATTCTTTACTGCGTAATTGTCGCTTATTGCGGTTTGTACGGACAGATGCCTCCGTTTTTCTTTTCATACAATGTTTATTAATACAAGGAAAGATCGGTATTATCTGTGAGTTTATCACGTGTCTGTGTGTGTTGTCTTTGTTGATGAGACTGATAGTGGTGCAGTGTCTGCACTTTGGGGGTCATTCCGAGTTGATCGCACGCTAGCTATTTTTTGTAGCGCTGCGATCGGGTCAAAACTCAGCAAAACTGCGCATGCGTATGCACCGCAATGTGCAGGCGCGTTGTACGGGTACAAAGAGGATCTGTGCTGGGCGATAGATTTAACGAAGGATCCATTCGCACAGCCGATCGCAAGGAGATTGACAGGAAGATGGCGTTTGTGGGTGTCAACTGACCGTTTTCAAGGAGTGTTTGGAAAAACGCAGGCGTGTCCAGGCATTTGTAGGGCGGGTGTCTGACGTCAGTTCCGGCACCAAAAAGACTGAAGTGATCGCAAGGGCTGAGTAAGGTCAGAACTACTCAGAAACTGCAAAAAACTTTTTTGTCCCGCTCGGCTGCACAAGCGTTCGCACACTTGCAAAGCAAAAATACACTCCCCCGTGGGCGGCGACTATCTGATCGCAGCGCTGCAAAAAATAGCTGGCGAGTGATTAACTCGGAATGACCCCCTATGTGCGCAGTGACAGAGCCTGGCCAGCGATACGCTACACTCACTGATAAATATACGCAGGGTGTAATTTTTTTTGATAACTGCGATTAAATACAATATGACATATTGGGCCTGATTGAGAGGTAGACGCAGGGACGTCATCGGAGGCAAACGGCCGATGTTTTCAGTCTGCGTGTGTGTCCCGATGGTCACCTCTCATTTCTGGGTGGTAACGGGGGTGACTAACCAAGCGTGGGCGTGTTGTGGGTGTGTATTTACATTGATCCAGACAGCCATAATCAGGCGGACATTCTGCGCCTCCATATGGCTGGTGCAGTGTCCGATGGTGCGTCTTTGTGCGCACAATGGCGTATTAATGCTGCAGCCAGCAGGGATCACAGTAGGAAGCCCATCGGCTGCTGCATTAGACTAAAGATGCGATCGCTCTGTAGCAAAAGACGCAGCCGCGGCTTCATTTGCGTCCACCTCTGAAAAGCAAAAAAGCCCCCGGCACAAACCCTGCTGCAATACTGCGCAAGTGCCATCTGCTTCTGCATGTAGCCCACACACACTGGGCGGCTTCATAGGCCTCGCTCACCTAGGCCTCTCTGCTGCACCTAGGTGCACCAAGGCTTATTAGCATAAACCTTTCATCTATTGTTCTCAGCTGCAATACAATACAGAGAGAACAATACAGCAGGGGATTAAGTCATTACAGATGGGGATTAAGTCCGACTGACCTGACTCAGTTATTCCTATTAAAGGGATAGATGAGCATGGCTCCATCTGTATACAGCAGTTTATATTAGAGCTACAACACGCCACTCCCAAGTCTAACTCTCTCTGCACATGTTACATCTGCTGCCCTCCTATCTGCAGTGAGGTCATGGTATGAGGTGTATTCAGCATATAGAGTACACTACCCCTGAGTCTCCCCTCCTGTATAGAACTTTAAATCCTAGGATACATCCAAGGCATGCTGGAATTTGCAGTTCTATAACATAGGCAGAACCGCAGGTGGCAGTACGTACACAGGTGTTCATTCCGAGTTGTTCGCTCGCTAGCAGTTTTTAGCAGCCGTGCAAACGCTACGCCGCCTCCCACTGGGAGTGTATTTTAGCTTAGCAGAAGTGCGAACGAAAGGATCGCAGAGCGGCGGCAACGTTTTTTTGTGCAGTTTCAGAGTAGCTCAAAACCTACTCAGCGCTTGCGATCACTTCAGACTATTCAGTTCCTGATTTGACGTCACAAACACGCCCTGCGTTCACCCAGCCATGCCTGCGTTTTTGCTGTCACGCCTGCGTTTTTCCCAACACTCCCTGAAAACGGACAGTTGACACCCAGAAACGCCCACTTCATGTCAATCACTCTGCGTCCACCAGTGCGACTGAAATGCTTCGCTAGAGCTTGTGTGAAACTACATCGTTCATTGTGCCCGTACGACGCGCGTGCGCATTACGCTGCACACGCATGCGCAGAAGTGCAGTTTTTTAGCCTGATTGCTGCGCTGCGAACAAATGCAGCTAGCGATCAACTCGGAATGACCACCACAATCCGCCCAGGGTATAATTATCAGCTGTGTCCTTTAAACCTTTTATAACAAAACATTTGGCCAATAAGTGCAAGCTCCTGAGACAAGTACAGTACGTAAGTTATGGAGCCATAGACCGGAGATACACAGTGCCAGCTGCAGTGACGTCACTTCTGGCCACCCGCATCTTGCGGCAATCAGACGCAACGCACAGCACCGTGCTCCCAGCAAGGAGAAGATTACCCTCTGTTACGATGTAAGTTGTGGGTCACTTTATTTCAGTGAATGGAAGAGAACCCTTCAGTCTAATTTAATTAAAAAAAAAAAAGTTTTTCATTTGTTGATAATTAATGCTTCCTTTATAAAGCGCAGGCCTGTATCACTCTCCCGTCCCCGCTGAGACTTATATACGTGTCCGGATCTCGCTTCATAGGTACATCAAGGCCTCCCGTAGTAATAATGTCGCACGTTGTGGAGAGCGTGTTACCGGCTGAATAAGAAGTGTCATTGTAATATCACCTGCAATCTGCGCTGTGCGGCTGAGAGCGAAACCAGTGTGACCGCCTCATTGTCGCGAGGCTGACGCTCTCCTGTCCTCGCAGATAAACACAAAGTGGCTGCAGCAATTGTGGCTCCATAGTGTCAGCTCCAAATGACATGAAGCGTTCACACCATTTCCTGAGGTAAATGCTGCTCTGCAATTTAGGTGAAATGGTTTATGAGCGGCGCAATCATTTCCATCTGCAGCCGCCTGAGGACACAACTTCCAGAGCTCACGTGTCAGCGGAGGGAGAGGCTGCTGTATGTTACAGTAGGGCTGCAATGAATGACGCACTTCATTTTATCATTCTTTTGAGGGTATATGACTCGGTAGACTCATATTTGGCAACATATTAAGGGGCACCAGGGGAACTGTTTAGCAAATTCTGCCCCGCTGCTAAACGTCTCTTGTTGCAAATATTCACGGATATTTATCAATCAAACTCTTCCCGGGAGAGAGCATCTAATAATACGTAGTGATAAGCGGGTTCGGTTTCTCGGAAACCGAACCCCCCCGAACTTCACTCTTTTTACACGGGTCCGAGCAGACTCGGATCCTCCCGCCTTGCTCGGCTAACCCGAGCGCGCCCGAACGTCATCATCCCGCTGTCGGATTCTCGCGAGATTCGGATTCTATATAAGCAGCCGCGCGTCGCCGCCATTTTCACACGTGCATTGAGATTGATAGGTTTAGTTATAGAGCCTTAGAGTTAGTTGATCTGATTGATTGCTACTGCTTAGCTTATTGTGGGGAGGATTGGGGAGCAGCTGTTAGGACAGGAGGAGTACAGTGCAGAGTTTTGCTAGTTTTTTTTTATCCGTTCTCTGCCTGAAAAAAACGCTCCATACCATATCTGTGCTCAGCCTTAGTGTGCTGCATGATATATCTGACTGTGCTGAGTGCTCACACTGCTTAGTTGTGGGGGAGACTGGGGAGCAGCTATAGCAGGAGTACAGTGCAGAGTTTTGCTGACAGTGACCACCAGTATACGTTTGTCTGCCTGAAAAACACTCCTGTGGTGTCTTTTTTTCTTTATACTATAAACGCAGTCTGCTGACAGTGTCCACAGGTCTATTATACTGTATATAGCAGTACGGTAGGCCACTGCTGTACCTACCTCTGTGTCGTCACTCGTCGTCATACATAAAGTATACTAGTAGTATATCCATCCATCTACATTGTATACCTGTGGTGTCTTTTTTTCTTTATACTATAAACGCAGTCGGCTGACAGTGTCCACCAGGTCCATTATACTGTATATAGCAGTACGGTAGGCCACTGCTGTACCTACATCTGTGTCGTCACTCGTCGTCATACATAAAGTATACTAGTAGTATATCCATCCATCTACATTGTATACCTGTGGTGTCTTTTAGTTGTGCGCATTAAAATATGGAGAACAAAAATGTGGAGGTTAAAAAAATAGGGAAAGATCAAGATCCACTTCCACCTCGTGCTGAAGCTGTTGCCACTAGTCATGGCCGAGACGATGAAATGCCATCAACGTCGTCTGCCAAGGCCGATGCCCAATGTCATAGTACAGAGCATGTAAAATCCAAAACACAAAAGATCAGTAAAAAAATGACCCAAAAATCAAAATTAAAAGCGTCTGAGGAGAAGCGTAAACTTGCCAATATGCCATTTACGACACGGAGTGGCAAGGAACGGCTGAGGCCCTGGCCTATGTTCATGGCTAGTGGTTCAGCTTCACATGAGGATGGAAGCACTCAGCCTCTCACTAGAAAAATGAAAAGACTTAAGCTGGCAAAAGCACAGCAAAGAACTGTGCGTTCTTCGAAATCACAAATCCCCAAGGAGAGTCCAATTGTGTCGGCTGCGATGCCTGACCTTCCCAACACTGGACGGGAAGAGGTGGCGCCTTCCACCATTTGCACGCCCCCTGCAAGTGCTGGAAGGAGCACCCGCAGTCCAGTTCCTGATAGTCAAATTGAAGATGTCAGTGTTGAAGTACAGCAGGATGAGGATATGGGTGTTGCTGGCGCTGGGGAGGAAATTGACAAGGAGGATTCTGATGGTGAGGTGGTTTGTTTAAGTCAGGCACCCGGGGAGACACCTGTTGTCCGTGGGAGGAATATGGCCATTGACATGCCTGGTCAAAATACAAAAAAAAATCAGCTCTTCGGTGTGGAATTATTTCAACACAAATGCGGACAACAGGTGTCAAGCCGTGTGTTGCCTTTGTCAAGCTGTAATAAGTAGGGGTAAGGACGTTAACCACCTCGGAACATCCTCCCTTATACGTCACCTGCAGCGCATTCATCATAAGTCAGTGACAAGTTCAAAAACTTTGGGCGACAGCGGAAGCAGTCCACTGACCAGTAAATCCCTTCCTCTTGTAACCAAGCTCACGCAAACCACACCACCAACTCCCTCAGTGTCAATTTCCTCCTTACCCAGGAAAGCCAATAGTCCTGCAGGCCATGTCACTGGCAAGTCTGACGAGTCCTCTCCTGCCTGGGATTCCTCCGATGCATCCTTGAGTGTAACGCCTACTGCTGCTGGCGCTGGTGTTGTTGCTGCTGGGAGTCGATGGTCATCCCAGAGGGGAGGTCGGAAGACCACTTGTACTACTTCCAGTAAGCAATTGACTGTCCAACAGTCCTTTGCGAGGAAGATGAAATATCACAGCAGTCATCCTGCTACAAAGCGGATAACTGAGGCCTTGGCAGCCTAGGCGGTGAGAAACGTGGTTCCGGTATCCATCGTTACTTCAGAGCCAACTATAGACTTGATTGAGGTACTGTGTCCCCGGTAATAAATACCATTTAGGTTCCATTTCTCTAGGCAGGCGATACCGAGAATGTACACAGATGTCAGAAAAAGAGTCACCAGTGTCCTAAAAAATGCAGTTGTACCCAATGTCCACTTAACCACGGACATGTGGACAAGTGGAGCAGGGCAGACTCAGGACTACATGACTGTGACAGCCCACTGGGTAGATGTATTGCCTCCCGCAGCAAGAACAGCAGCGGCGGCACCAGTAGCAGCATCTCGCAAACGCCAACTCGTTCCTAGGCAGGCTACGCTTTGTATCACCGCTTTCCAGAATACGCACACAGCTGAAAACCTCTTACGGCAACTGAGGAAGATCATCGCAGAATGGCTTACCCCAATTGGACTCTCCTGGGGATTTGTGGCATCGGACAACGCCAGAAATATTGTGCGTGCATTACATCTGGGCAAATTCCAGCACGTCCCATGTTTTGCACATACCTTGAATTTGGTGGTGCAGAATTATTTAAAAAACGACAGGGGCGTGCAAGAGATGCTGTCGGTGGCCAGAAGAATTGCGGGCCACTTTCGGCGTACAGGCACCGCGTACAGAAGACTGGAGCACCACCAAAAACACCTGAACCTGCCCTGCCATCATCTGAAGCAAGAGGTGGTAACGAGGTGGAATTCAACCCTCTATATGCTTCAGAGGATGGAGGAGCAGCAAAAGGCCATTCAAGCCTATACATCTGCCCACGATATAGGCAAAGGAGGTGGAATGCACCTGTCTCAAGCGCAGTGGAGAATGATTTCAACGTTGTGCAAGGTTCTGCAACCTTTTGAACTTGCCACACGTGAAGTCAGTTCAGACACTGCCAGCCTGAGTCAGGTCATTCCCCTCATCAGGCTTTTGCAGAAGAAGCTGGAGGCATTGAAGGAGGAGCTAAAACAGAGCGATTCCGCTAGGCATGTGGGACTTGTGGATGGAGCCCTTCATTCGCTTAACCAGGATTCACGGGTGGTCAATCTGTTGAAATCAGAGCACTACATTTTGGCCACCGTGCTCGATCCTAGATTTAAAACCTACGTTGTATCTCTCTTTCCGGCAGACACAAGTCTGCAGAGGTTCAAAGACCTGCTGGTGAGAAAATTGTCAAGTCAAGCGGAACGTGACCCGTCACCATCTCCTCCTTCACATTTTCCCGCAACTGGGGGTGCGAGGAAAAGGCTAAGAATTCCGAGCCCACCCGCTGGCGGTGATGCAGGGCAGTCTGGAGCGAGTGCTGACATCTGGTCCGGACTGAAGGACCTGCCAACGATTACTGACATGTCGTCTACTGTCACTGCATATGATTCTGTCACCATTGAAAGAATGGTGGAGGATTATATGAGTGACCGCATCCAAGTAGGCACGTCAGACAGTCCGTACGTATACTGGCAGGAAAAAGAGGCAATTTGGAGGCCCTTGCAGAAACTGGCTTTATTCTACCTAAGTTGCCCTCCCTCCAGTGTGTACTCCGAAAGAGTGTTTAGTGCCGCCGCTCACCTTGTCAGCAATCGGCGTACGAGGTTACTTCCAGAAAATGTGGAGAAGATGATGTTCATTAAAATGAATTATAATCAATTCCTCCGTGGAGACATTCACCAGCAGCAATTGCCTGCAGAAAGTACACGGGGACCTGAGATGGTGGATTCCAGTGGGGACGAATTAATAATCTGTGAGGAGGGGGATGTACACAGTGAAAGGGGTGATGAATCGGACGATGATGATGAGGTGGACATCTTGCCTCCGTAGAGCCAGTTTGTGCAAGGAGAGATTGATTGCTTCTTTTTTGGTGGGGGCCCAAACCAACCAGTCATTTCAGTCACAGTCGTGTGGCAGACCCTGTCGCTGAAATGATGGGTTCGTTAAAGTGTGCATGTCCTGTTTATACAACATAAGGGTGGGTGGGAGGGCCCAAGGACAATTCCATCTTGCACCTCTTTTTTCTTTCATTTTTCTTTGCGTCATGTGCTGTTTGGGGAGTATTTTTTTGAAGGGCCATCCTGCGTGACACTGCAGTGCCACTCCAAGATGGGCCAGGTGTTTGTGTCGGCCACTAGGGTCGCTTAGCTTAGTCACACAGCTACCTCATTGCGCCTCTTTTTTTCTTTGCGTCATGTGCTGTTTGGGGAGTATTTTTTTGAAGGGCCATCCTGCGTGACACTGCAGTGCCACTCCTAGATGGGCCAGGTGTTTGTGCCGGCCACTTGGGTCGCTTATCTTAGTCACACAGCTACCTCATTGCGCCTCTTTTTTTCTTTGCATCATGTGCTGTTTGGGGAGTATTTTTTTGATGGGCCATCCTGCGTGACACTGCAGTGCCACTCCTAGATGGGCCAGGTGTTTGTGTCGGCCACTAGGGTCGCTTAGCTTAGTCACACAGCTACCTCATTGCGCCTCTTTTTTTCTTTGCGTCATGTGCTGTTTGGCGAGTATTTTTTTGAAGGGCCATCCTGCGTGACACTGCAGTGCCACTCCTAGATGGGCCATGTGTTTGTGTCGGCCACTAGGGTCGCTTAGCTTTGTCACACAGCTACCTCATTGCGCCTCTTTTTTTCTTTGCGTCATGTGCTGTTTGGGGAGTATTTTTTTGAAGGGCCATCCTGCGTGACACTGCAGTGCCACTCCTAGATGGGCCAGGTGTTTGCGTCAGCCACTAGGGTCGCTTATCTTAGTCACACAGCTACCTCATTGCGCCTCTTTTTTTCTTTGCGTCATGTGCTGTTTGGGGAGTATTTTTTTGAAGGGCCATCCTGCGTGACACTGCAGTGCCACTCCTAGATGGGCCAGGTGTTTGTGTCGGCCACTTGGGTCGCTTAGCTTAGTCATCAAGTGACCTCGGTGCAAATTTTAGGACTAAAAATAATATTGTGAGGTGTGAGGTGTTCAGAATAGACTGAAAATGAGTGGAAATTATGGTTATTGAGGTTAATAATACTATGGGATCAAAATGACCCCTAAATTCTATGATTTAAGCTGTTTTTTAGGGTTTTTTGAAAAAAACACCCGAATCCAAAACCCACCCGAATCCGACAAAAAAATTTCGGTGAGGTTTTGCCAAAACGCGTTCGAACCCAAAACACGGCCGCGGAACCGAACCCAAAACCAAAACACAAAACCCGAAAAATTGCCGGTGCACATCACTAATAATACGCCATTGTGCCAAAAGAGACATCACTACAACTATCGTAATATTTATGGGGGGAGGGGGTCTTCAGCTAGTGTGTTAAAAAGTGTTACATTGGTAAAAAAAAAACATTAGGTGCTAAGAAAAAGTGCTATATTAAGTGTAACAATATGATGCCCCAAAGCAGCCCGGCCACACTAACCCAGGGGGCCACACGCCCCAAACTCATCCCTAAAACTGACAAATTGACTCAATTTATTCAGGACTTTCCATCATAGTGCCTTTTCCAATATGCAGTCTGCAAATCTTAACGAAGAGAAGCTCCGAAAAAGCCAAGAACGCAGAGCTAGCTCTTTAGTTCCATTTCGCTGTTGCCTATGTGAAGACTATATGAACGGCGATTCTCTATGGAAAATTGCGGTCTGGAGATATCTGATATATACAGATGTATCCTCACCTAGCCTCAATACGTCATGAAGCGTGAGACGCCTGGCCACTGAGCCGTGCCGATTGTCTATGTCTTAATCGCAATGCAACAAAACCGCTTCACGAGACTGCGCTGAGTAACGGGATATGCGACACTTGTATATCTGTGTGCAGCTGAGTCTGAATCTGTATACGAAGAACAATGGAATTTAGCGTGAAAAAAGCCGCCGCTGCTGCATCGTAGCGCATCTATGATCAGTCTTCAGACATGCAGGGGGACGCCCAGCACACGGCTAGTCAGGCCCTCCCCCCTCCCTCCCCCGCACAGGTACAAAAGCATCACACAGTGGCGATGCTTTTGTACTGGAAGAGCAGCTCCTGCTCGCTGGCAGGGAGCTACTCATCGCTGCCGCGGCCTGCCCCCCCAACACCTGCGTTGCCTGTCCTGCGCCCCCTAAACAGTGTCCAAACGCCACTGGGCCGCCTCCTTCTGCCCAGCGACCGCCTCTGCCTGTCAATCAGGCAGAGGCGATCGCAGGGCTAAAACAGCCGTCGGATGTCTTGCATGCACTGGCGCACTGCACAGCACCGATCAAGTCTGATTTAGCCCCATAGATTCAGGCCCAGTCGGGCAAAAAAGATGCAGGTCACACGGGACTTTGGGGGTCATTCTGACCCATTCGCACGCAGCGGTTCTTCACTGCGGTGCGAACGGGTCGGAAATGCGCATGCGCGGCGGATGCATTGCGGATGTGCGTCGTTGTCTGGCGACGATCGTCGCCGGGCAACGACGCCGCCAGCAACAAATGTGATCGCAGCGGCGATCGCAAGAAGATGGACAGGCGCGAGGCGTTCCGGGGCGGATACTCACCGTCTCCAGCCGTTTTCTGGGAGTGGTAAGAAAAACGCAGGCGTGTCCAGGCGTTTGGAGGGCGGATGTCTGACGTCAATCCCGGGACCTTCGTCGCTGTATCCGTCGCACAGGGTAAGTAGGTCTGACCCTGGTCTTGTTTTGCAGGAAACCTTTTTAGCATAGCAGGGCTGCACAAGCGATCGCAGCCCTGCTATGCTAAAATACACTCCCCCATAGGCGGCGTCTAGTTAATCGCACGGGCTGCAAAAAGTTGCTACGTGCGATCAACTCGGAATGAGGGCCTTTGTGCGCTGAGAAAGGATGTTTGGCACAATTGCAGCATCAGTATACGCACGAGGTGACCTCTGTATCCAGGGATTTAGGTGTAATAAATTGCAGTGATACTTACATGTTAGAATCCTGTACAATTTATGGCTTGATAAATAGCCCCCAGGACGCGTTTGATGCCATATAGCTATTTACAAAAAGCCCTCTCTATTGGAAACAAAGCAATGTTGGTTGTATATTATATTGCTATATATGATACGTCGCCTGATGCAGACCAAACCAAAGGCTCTCCATTGTTCCAGGCAATGACCCTCAGCAACGCTGTCAATTGTTCCAATGCCTGAGGAGGAACTTTGCATCCCGAAACGCACAGCTTGGACTCAACGTGAAATGAGGCACGAGGCACTGATTGCCTGTAACAGTGCTGAACAGCCTAGTGAGCTGATTGGTTGGTAGTTTATCTCTCTCCACTTGCCCTATGTAACCCATACTGGCCATGTCTCTGTAAGTGTGCACCCCGGCCACAGGCAAAAAACCGAGCCTGGGAGGGGTGAGACGTATACCTGCGGAGAGGTGCCCAGCGTAGGCCTGGCAGGCGTACAGCCGGGGTGTCTGGGCAGACGGGGGAGCAGATGCCGTATTGCGGAGACGCTGTCATTAACATCTGATTTGCAGAGCGATCTTATAGAGCCCATTTAGAGCCGTCATCTTTCCTTACATAAAACATCAGCAGCTTTTAGTGGCCGCTTCCATTTGTGCTGCTTCATCACTCACAGATAACTAATAAAATTGTCCTCTCATAATTGTCCTTTTCCTCTGAGATTTTATTTGATTAAGAGAAAATCCACATTTGGTGTTTGACTTTGTGCGGCGCTTCTATCACACAATGTTCTCTCGTTCTGTTTGCACAGAGGTAGCCGGGTAGGACTGATTATATCAGCGATATCTTACCCGCTGCCGCCGATACAGTTCCCTGAGACTATAATGTTCCAGGTCAACAAGATATTTTATGAGTTTGCATGTAATCAGTGTTAGGTCCTCCATGACAGCGGCTCGGTGATGCCGGAAGCTCCACCACACAGTAGCCAAGCCCGGCGCTCCTGGTTCATGTTGCCTAAGGTAGTGATTCAGCAGCAGGGCCGTAGCTAGGTGTGGGCGGAGTGTGCCACCGCACATAGCGCTGCAGGGTAGGCGGCACTTGTAAATTATCTGTTTCAATTACTTCCACTTGCAGCTTCCCACCTTTTTGAAGCCCAGCATCTCCTGACCGCCCCTGTCCTCACAGCACTGAGGTCTTGGGTTTGATTCCCACCATGGCCCTAACTGTGTGGAGTTTGTATCTTCTCCCCTTCCCTGTGTGGGTGTCCTCTGGGTACTCCGGTTTCCTCCCACTTGGATGCACTCTGTATTGTAGGATGGCCACATATTGTAGCTGCGCTTAGTATTTTATGGCGGACAAGAGGGTGTGCTCTGTACTATCTTGTGGCAAAGGCAAACCATTTGCAAACACTGCCTGGTTTGGTCCCTTCTGTAGGAGGACACTTTCCGAATTTATTCCAGGGACACTTTTCTTTTTATCACTGCAACTTTTCAATGAACTGCTGCAGTGCATGCGCAGTGTGATCAAATTCGCTAGATTCGGCCACATATGGACCTGCGCTCATTATGGGGTCTATGTACCAATGGAGAGAGATAAAGTACCAGCCAATCAGCTCCTAGCTGTCTTGATTGTGCACTTGTGCTGTGCTGCTGCCTCTTCATGTCCTGTGATAGGCTGGGAGTGCGGAGCTGCGCTGTGATGTCACATTCGCAACCTGTCCCTGGGACGGAAGAACAGCAGCCACCCGATCCACCATGGCTTTCCTGTCAATGTCACCTCTGCTCACTCCAGGCACGATAAGACGGGTTGTGTGTTTTTTTGGAGGGGAAAGGCCATAGACACAATTAACACCCTCTAATTAGCGCCCTCCAAACAGCAATGATCACTAATTATCTATGGGGATATCCGCAAGTTTTAAGTTTCCCCCAGATGTGCAGAACTATAGAAGGATTGCGGCAGATATCTCCGATACTGTATCTGTCATAGACCCTCCATTCTCGTCCACAAAAGCTGCCCCCATAGACTTCTATGGGGGCGGCAGTGTTGCTGGATTTACTAAGCCTCGGGATGCTTGGCCCCAATAGAAAAATGCCATCCCCAGATGGCGTTACCCTATAGTAGCCTAAATGACCAGTAGAGGGTTCCTCACCAGCAATGTCCGCCGCGAGTGCGCAGAACGGCCCCAGCTCATGACACAAAAGTGAAATGATTGCTTTAGTGATCACTTCATTTCACATCGCAGGGACGGGCGCCTTAGTACATTCCTGTGAATCTTAATTTCTTATTGCCGTGAATAGCAGCAAAAAATAAATATCTAAGTTTTGGGTCTAAAACCTGAAAATTACTATATATGCCCCTTAATGAGAATAAAGCATTATTCCCTCTGATAGGTTTGTGCAGATCTACGGCCTGACTCGCCTTAAAAACAGACGCATGTCATGATTTCAAACCGTCTGCGCATCTGCCGGACTCAGAAAACACGGTGTGCGCATGTGCCGCATGATGCGTCCGAAGCCGCAAGTACAGTAGTCGTGCCTGTCGCATCTCATGTGAGCGCAGACCGATGTGAATTAGATGCATCTAGGTGGGCGCGCTGAGCAATTGTTTCTGATGGGCGTGTCATGGGTGTGTCCCTAGGCGTGTCATGGGTGTTTACGTACAGCTCTGTGCGTTCGGGGGAGGGCACCTGCTTGTGGCGGATCTCTTGCCGTTTGTGTCTGCAGATGCTAGATTAGTGGCTGGAACAGGCGCTCGCACTTTCAGATGCACGGATTTGCAACCTACTCTGGGCGATTGTCACATTAGCATTTGAAAGTGAGTACAGTGACGCGGCCGCAGAAGCATGTGACTCATAATCAGGCCCAACCACTTAACTGACGATTTTTCCCTTCAAAAGCGTTAACAACATTGTTTCTTTAAAATGTATTTTATTTAATAAAGTTGAAAAAGTATTTTTTTAAAATATTTAAACATTATATTATGCACATCTGCAGAACGGATCTCCTCGTCAAAAACGGGGTGACCGGGTGGGACGACGTAGTTGCATGAAATCTGACCATGCCAGTTACAGGGAAAACCGGTGACAGCGCTACAGTAGTAACTTTATTATTATTATCTAGATTCCACTAAATACTTAAGAGCCGGCAAAAGTGAACCCTTCCAATAATCCTGTGCCCCCCCCCCCCCCCCCCCCCGCCCCCGCAACTTGGAATATGATTAATTTAAAAATGCAAACATTTATTTGGTTAAAAATGCTTAAAATAATTAGATTTACACTCTTCTATTTAAAGACCTACCACTCATTTAAGTTGAAACAAGATCAGGAGGAGGGTCCTATGTGAGGGCACCCCCAGCAGCCGCCCCCTGAGTTACCGGTTGCGCTGTGGCTTACGAGCTTTATATAGGATTTTGCAGAATTTATCCCAAGCCTCTAGCGTATCTTGTTTTCCAGCCTCCCCCATTCTCTTCCTGACACGTTTGGCCCCCGATGACTCTACAATGCAGGAAAGTTTGCTAAAACCACCGTCAGGGTCACCCGCCTCTGCCTGCCAGTCACTCAGCGCCAATCATAAACTTCTCTCTGACAAGAGGCGATGAGGCCGGGTGTCACTAGTCCTGTCTGACGCCGCTCTCATCCCTCTCTCTGGCTGTATTAACTCCAGTGACAAGAAAAAGAGATTTCAGGTCGGACATAAAAGCCAGATAAGTAGCGAGGAATTGGTAACAGATGAGACGCAATTTTAGCAGAGGAAAATAAGACAGAATGGGAAAGAGATTTAAAGTCCAGGCTTATATTACCGGCAGCTGAAACACATCTCTGAGAGTCACAATAACAGCCTGCTGGCGTTCACTGCGGCGACGTGATGTGAGATATATATGAAGCCTCAGATCGGATCATTCTACAACGGCATGTGCCACGGGCCTGGGTATAGGAAGGCAAAAGCTGCTGAGAATTCGGAAGAGGATCGCACAGACTTCAAAATTGCAATATTCAGGTGTCGAGCACAGTGATAAAGCACAATTTTCAGTGTTATAGTGTGTACAGACGGTGAAATATGGCCCTCATTCCGAGTTGATCGCTCGCTAGCTACTTTTAGCAGCCGTGCAAACGCATAGTCACCGCCCACGGGGGAGTGTATTTTCGCTTTGCAGGAGTGCGAACGTCTGTGCAGCAGAGCGGCTGCAAACACATTTTGTACAGAACAAGATCAGCCCTGTAGTTACTTATCCTGTGCGATGATTGCTGCGATGAGTGACACGGTAATGACGTCAGACACCCGCCCAGCAAACACCCGGCCACGCCTGCGTTTTTCCAAACACTCCCAGAAAACGGTCATTTGACACCCAGAAACTCCCACTTTCTGTCGATCTCCTTGCGATCGGCTGTGCGACTGAAAGCGTCGCTAGAACCTGTTCAAAACCACAATGCTATTTGTACGCATGCGCAGTTTTGCAGTTTTTTAACTGAACGCTACGCAGCGAACAACGCCAGCTAGCGATCAACTCGGAATGAGGGCCTAAATATCTTAGATTTTGACTATATAGTAAAAATCTTAAGGAAAGTTAGTGCATACCTCAAGGTGTTAGGCAGCTTGCGATACAGATTAGATCCCGATGCGCACTCCCGTGGGGTCGGTATCGTAAAGCTAGATAGACTGTGCAGGCAAGTCAATCTTGACTATCTAGTGTCTAGTACATCGTATAGTCAAAATCTGTACTGTCTATATGCTATCTGGGCTGTGGGGGAGTTCAATGGAAATGGCATAGTCAAAATCGGGCACCGCAAGGATCTTACCGTGTGTACACACCTTTAGGCCCGGTATCCCGCCATTGTCATGTGATTATTGGCATTTACGCAGGGCGTCAGTGCATTAATCTTGCCCAGTGCTTAGCCAGTGTGGTAGTTTATTGAGCAGTAATGTACAGCCGCACTCACAGTTATGCGCAGACAGACTCTTGCGTGGAGAGGAGCGTACAGATCGCCAGCCGGTGATGGTATGTGGGTAGCTGTGTCTGTATAAGCCGCCGGTTGTGCTCTGTGGTGGGTTTTGGAGGCATATATTGCATGGTATCATGGAGCTATGTGTCCCACTGTGGCGCTGTTGCACAGTGACAAGATGCTGCCACGAATGCACAGAAGACCAAATGGCGGCCATATTGGGAAAGCACATGATGCCTCTCTAAAGGAGCATCATGGAGACTGCGCAGTAGCGCTCTCCACATTTCAACATATTTACAGCCGCTTGCTACATTTCCAGTGTCATATTTGGTGGAACGTGGGTTTAGTGTGATCACCCAACTTCTCGCCAAGGAATGAAATCAACTCCATATCCAGTAACTGAACTTGATGATTTAAGATTCCCGCTAAGTAACTGTAAATCAGAGTATCGGGCACTGCCCCTGTAACTGGCATTTGCGAGGGTCTTACTAGATCCGGAATTCTATGTGTCGGCACCTGCTCACTGCGTCTTCTCAGGTCTGCTGCAGGCCACGCACTATAGTGACAGGCACGCGGCTCTGCTGAAAATGACATTGCCTTATTCATGCTGAAAGAGTGTGCTACTGCACAGGCTCCAGTCTTCCCGTTCTCCAGGGAGGCTTCATGTCATATTCCAAGATGGCCGCAGAGATCTTGTCCTTGCTGAGCCTGTGCAGGGGCCATCTTGTCTTTTCCTGTGTAGAGTGACATGGTGAGAGACAGCGGGCCTGATTCAGCAGGAGTTGTAGTCTTGCTAAAAGTAGCAAATCTACAACTCTCTTTTGCTAGCATGCAGGCACCCGCCCAGCACAGGACAACTCTGCCCTGCACGTTATACAGCCAAGCGCTCGCATGATTAGAGTTGCCCCCTGCCTACGCAGCCGAGCTACAAGGCAGTCGGAAGGCATCCATCTTTTGGGACGCGTGCGTTGTCCGGACTGCGCCCCCCAAATGGTGCAGAACTGCGGAAATTGGCAAATTGGCATTTACTGAATTAGCCCCAGAGTCTTCTTCTTAGCTCCTGTGAGAGAACTGGTATTACCTGCTTCAAAGCTGTTCCAGCATCCCTGCACCGCAACCTGTTTGCAGCATGCACTCACTGCCTGGTGAGCTGTATGAAACCCCGCTCTGATCCAGTGGCGCCTCCAGAGGAGGGGCTGCAGCGTAGTCCAAAACTTAAATCGTGGAGCCGCCCCTACTGCCAGTGAGTCCCAGCTGGTGATTTTTGGCAGCTGCGTCTGCTCTGCTCCATAATCAGTGTGCATGAAACAGTGAGTACAGCTATACACCATTAGTTAAGTAACTGGGCTGTTCATAGTTTGAGTCATCCGCTGGTGTGTCCCTATCTAAGGCAGCTATGTACACAGGTCTGTGCTAAAGTATTAGGCTTACTACCTCTGTTGCAGAATAGCTGTTTCACAATTGATGCGTCAGCTTTTCCACGTTCTCTCTCTCTCCAAGGCTTGATACATCTCCCCGACAAAGAGGTCAGAGGGCCCTGCTCGCTTCCTTACCCTCTATATAGAATAACAGAAGTTTAATACGAACGCACGGCTTCACAAAACCGAAATACGGGGGCACATTTTTGCATTTGGAACTGGCCTTAAGTACTCTCTATTTTTAACTGTAAATAATTAATGTAACGCTGCTCCCATCCCAATTAAAGGCCCTCATTCCGAGTCGTTCGCTCGGTATTTTTCATCGCATCGCAATGAAAATCCGCTTAGTACGCATGCGCAATATTCGCACTGCGACTGCGCCAAGTAATTTAACAATGAAGATAGTATTTTTACTCACGGCTTTTTCATCGCTCCGGCGATCGTAATGTGATTGACAGGAAATGGGTGTTACTGGGCGGAAACACGGCGTTTTATGGGCGTGTGGATGAAAACGCTACCGTTTCCGGAAAAAACGCAGGAGTGGCTGGAGAAACGGGGGAGTGTCTGAGCGAACGCTGGGTGTGTTTGTGACGTCAAACCAGGAACAACAAGCACTGAACTGATCGCACAGGCAGAGTAAGGTTGAAGTTACTCAGAAACTGCAAAGTAGTTTGTAATCGCAATATTGCGATTACATCGGTCGCAATTTTAAGAAGCTAAGATACACTCCCAGTAGGCGTAGGCTTAGCGTGTGTAACTCTGCTAAATTCGCCTTGCGACCGATCAACTCGGAATGAGGGCCTAAGTTCCAAAACTTTCCCCCTTAGAGAAGTCCACCGCATCCACCCTGCATCACGCAACTGTTTATATAACGATATAAACCGATAACTGGCAGCAAGTAATTCTCACGTCTCTCATGTCTGGAGCTGTGCTAGTAATTACTGGCTGGCGCAGATCAGGGCGTATTAATGAACGATTACATTTGTGAAATAAATAAGAGCGGTGACAGGTTGCAGTAGAAGCCCTGAGTGGATTACTTTCCCTGCATATAACATTTATTTGCACCTTTGTGTCTTCCTGGAACCCTTTGATTAATTGTATCAGCCATGAGTGACAGGTTGTCTCCTGCGTCCCCGGCAGAATCCTCCTCAGACCCACCAGGGAGCCAGGAAAAGCGCGCTTACTGCTCTCAGCTACTCTAATGCGTTACCATTCTAATACTGTGCAGAAATGAGCATTCGGAAGCTGCAGGATTATCCGCAGGAGCTCAGGCCGGGACCACGGCGCAGTCACCGCCTCAGCAGAAAGCTGCTTGTCCCTTGGTTAATAGGCCTCACCACGTTCCATCCGCTTCGAGCCCCGGTTTAGTCTCAGAAACAGCAATTAGGCTCCTCGTTTCCCGGGCTGCTAAACTTCCTTCAGTTGTTGGAATAGGTACGCGTAGGGCGGGGCCTGATCTGAGTCACACGCAATCATGGACGGCCTTGTACCTGTTGCCACAGTTGTGGCTTATACGAACGACACTACAAAGCCCTTCCCTGGTGTACATCCGTGCATTACGGTCTGGACGCACTCTACTGTACGACAGGCGCAGTTTCTCCGTTTGAGTATGGCGCTTGGTGTGAGCGGTTGGGCGTCTCTGTACGTCACTGCTTTCAGCTGATACAAATGCTACACTCACTCTGTGCCTCTTTTTAGCCACCCCACCCCAACCCCGTTACCTCCCAGTCACCATCCAGGAACGCTCCTTACATCTCTGCTACCGTGCGTCCAAACTTGTAGTGCGACTCTGTACGGACACAATCTGGAAGTGTGCGCGGTGTAACTAAGAGGCATGCGCTGATGAGGAACATCGCTCCACCACATCCACCTCAGAACCAGGTGTATAATGAGGCTCTGAAACATATAAAAGGGACATTATTGTGTGTAAGGTTAAGCCTGATAGAGAAGCATTCATAGAAGGTAGACAGTGGATGTAGCGATGGCCAACTAAGCAAATAAGGAGCATCCCTAACAGGGGTGTATCTAGGGGTCAGAGCGCCCCTGGCAAAGTAAGGGGCAGGCGCCCCCACCCCACCCCCTACACACATTTGAAATAAGGTGCGAGTATTGGAAATGGGGCATGGTCTATGGGGGAAGGGCGTGGACACAATAGTACTTCCAAATCAAATTATGCCACACAGTAGTGTCCCTTATTCACATTACACCGCACAGTAGTGTCCCTTATTCACATTACACCGCACAGTAGTGTCCCTTATTCACATTACACCGCACAGTAGTGCCCCTTATTCACATTACACCGCACAGAAGTGTCCCTTATTCACATTACACTGCACAGTAGTGTCCCTTATTCACATTACACCGCACAGAAGTGTCCCTTATTCACATTACATTGCACAGTAGTGTCCGTTATTCACATTACACCGCACAGTAGTGTCCCTTATTCACATTACACCGCACAGAAGTGTCCCTTATTCACATTACACCGCACAGTAGTGTCCCTTATTCACATTACACCGCACAGAAGTGTCCCTTATTCACATTACACCGCACAGTAGTGTCCCTTATTCACATTACACCGCACAGTAGTGTCCCTTATTCACATTACACCGCACAGTAGTGTCCCTTATTCACATTACACCGCACAGTAGTGTCCCTTATTCACATTACACCGCACAGAAGTGTCCCTTATTCACATTACACCGCACAGTAGTGTCCCTTATTCACATTACACCGCACAGTAGTGTCCCTTATTCACATTACACCGCACAGTAGTGTCCCTTATTCACATTACACCGCACAGATGGACTCCCGTGTGGGTGTCCACTTGGGGGGGGAATCTCATCTACATCACTACAGAGGAGCCTTAGTGATTATTATTATATCCCGGGTAATAAAAATTATTACCCAGGGATAGAAACTGGATTCAGGAGATTCCCCCTGGCTGTTTGTTTAATCAGCCCTGCCAATTGTTGGGACAGTGGGTTTGTCCCTGTCATATAAAAATAATTTTTTTTAAAGTGCCATCATGTCTGACACTTCCGTATACGTCCAGTGGTACTGCCATTTGATATAATTCCCAACATTACTGCCATTTAATTCCAGTGATTTTGTCAATTTCTTCCAGTGATTTGGACCAATAATACCATTGATTAGAACGAATAATTCCAGTGATTTTGTCAATTTCTCCTAGTGATTTGGACCAATAATACCATTGATTAGAACGAATAATTCCTGTGATTTTGTCATTTTCTTCCAGTGATTTGGACTAATAATACCATTGATTAGAACGAATAATTCCTGTAATATTGAGGTGTATGTGTCGCTTAGCTTAGCCATCTAGCGACCTTGGTGCGCCTCTTTTTTTCTTTGCATCATGTGCTGTTTGGGGACTATTTTTTGAAGTGCCATCCTGTCTGACACTGCAGTGCCACTCCTAGATGGGCCAGGTGTTTGTGTCGGCCACTTGGCTCGCTTAGCTTAGTCACACAGCGACCTTGGTGCACCTCTTTTTTTCTTTGCATCATGTGCTGTTTGGGGACTATTTTTTTTGAAGTGCCATCCTGCCTGACACTGCAGTGCCACTCCTAGATGGGCCAGGTGTTTGTGTCGGCCACTTGGGTCGCTTAGCTTAGCCATCAAGCAACCTCGGTGCAAATTTTAGGACTAAAAATAATATTGTGAGGTGTTCAGAATAGACTGGAAATGAGTGGAAATTATGGTTATTGAGGTTAATAATACTATGGGATCAAAATGACCCCCAAATGCTATGATTTAAGCTGTTTTTGAGGGTTTTTAAAAAACAACAACACCCAAATCCAAAACACACCCGAATCCGACAAAAATCCGAAAGGAAGGTTTTGCCAAAACGCGTCCGAATCCAAAACACGACCGCGGACCCGAATCCAAAACCAAAACACGAAAAATGTCCAGTGCACATCTCTACTTACTACTTACTTACGTACTACTTACATGCATGAAATCCGTGTAGTTTTCCAGGTACCACAATCCCTTCTCCCAAACACTGACACTTTTTTATTATCTTCAACAACAAATAGATCTATAGCTCTGTGCTACATAACAATTGCTGTGATCCCGGTGAGAGTCTGTTACTGTCAGCGCGGCACCAGTGTCCGCGCACTAGGGATCAGACTCAAAATAAACTACAGTTCCTTCCCAGCAGCCCTTGCTGCCGGGAACTCCCAGCAACAAGGGCTGCTGGGAGCTGTAGTTTATTTTGAGTCTGATTACAAGTGCGGTGCTGCTGGATGCCGGCGCTGCTCCAGCAGTAACATACTCTCACCAGGTACAGTCTGACTGTACTACTTTTCTACCCCTTGGCCGTGGGTGGCACCTCTAGGCAGCGCCCCCTTCTTGCCTGGCGCCCCTGGTGAGTGCCATCCTGGCCAATGGGTACATACACCCCTGATGCCTTACTCAGTGCAGAGATGGGGTGATGTGATTCGGCGGTGACTAGTAGCGCACTCATACATGGGCAGCACAGTGGGCGTGGTATGGGAATGTCCTGGGGCGGTGACTACTCTAGTAGCGCACTCATACATGGGCAGCACAGTGGGCGTGGTATGGGAATGTCCTGGGGCGGTGACTAGTAGCACACTCATACATGGGCCGCACAGTGGGCGTGGTATGGGAGTGTCCTGGGGCGGTGACTAGTAGCGCACACATACATGGGCCGCACAGTGGGCGTGGTATGGGAGTGTCCTGGGGCGGTGAGTAGTAGCGCACTCATACATGGGCCGTGCAGTGGGCGTGGTATGGGAGTGTCCTGGGGCGGTGACTAGTAGCGCACTCATACATGGACCGCACAGTGGGCGTGGTATGGGAGTGTTCTGGGGCGGTGATTAGTAGCGCACTCATACATGGGCCGTACAGTGGGCGTGGTATGGGAGTGTCCTGGGGCGGTGACTAGTAGCGCACTCACACATGGGCCGCACAGCGGGCGTGGTATGGGAGTGTCCTGGGGCGGTGACTAGTAGCGCACTCATACATGGGCCGCACAGTGGGCGTGGTATGGGAGTGTTCTGGGGCAGTGATTAGTAGCGCACTCATACATGGGCCGTACAGTGGGCGTGGTATGGGAGTGTCCTGGGGTGGTGACTAGTAGCACACTCACACATGGGCCGCACAGCGGGCGTGGTATGGGAGTGTCCTGGGGCGGTGACTAGTAGCACACTCATACATGGGCCGCACAGTGGGCGTGGTATGGGAGTGTCCTGGGGCGGTGAGTAGTAGCGCACTCATACATGGGCCGTGCAGTGGGCGTGGTATGGGATTGTCCTGGGGCGGTGACTAGTAGCGCACTCATACATGGGCCGCACAGTGGGCGTGGTATGGGAGTGTTCTGGGGCGGTGTTTAGTAGCGCACTCATACATGGACCGCACAGTGGGCGTGGTATGGGAGTGTTCTGGGGCGGTGATTAGTAGCGCACTCATACATGGGCCGTACAGTGGGCGTGGTATGGGAGTGTCCTGGGGCGGTGACTAGTAGCGCACTCACACATGGGCCGCACAGCGGGCGTGGTATGGGAGTGTCCTGGGGCGGTGACTAGTAGCGCACTCAACATGGGCCGCACAGCGGGCGTGGTATGGGAGTGTCCTGGGGCAGTTACTAGTAGCGTACTCATACATGGGCCGCACAGCGGGCGTGGTATGGGAGTGTCCTGGGGCGGTGACTAGTAGCACACTCATACATGGGCCGCACAGTGGGCGTGGTATGGGAGTGTCCTGGGGTGGTGACTATTAGCGCACTCACACATGGGCCGCACAGCGGGCGTGGTATGGGAGTGTCCTGGGGTGGTGACTAGTAGCACACTCACACATGGGCCGCACAGCGGGCGTGGTATGGGAGTGTCCTGGGGCGGTGACTAGTAGCGCACTCATACATGGGCCGCACAGTGGGCATGGTATGGGAGTGTCCTGGGGCGGTGACTAGTAGCACACTCATACATGGGCCGCACAGTGGGCGTGGTATGGGAGTGTTCTGGGGCAGTGATTAGTAGCGCACTCATACATGGGCCGTACAGTGGGCGTGGTATGGGAGTGTCCTGGGGCGGTGACTAGTAGCACACTCACACATGGGCCGCACAGCGGGCGTGGTATGGGAGTGTCCTGGGGCGGTGACTAGTAGCGCACTCACACATGGGCCGCACAGCGGGCGTGGTATGGGAGTGTCCTGGGGCGGTGACTAGTAGCACACTCATACATGGGCCGCACAGCGGGCGTGGTATGGGAGTGTCCTGGGGCGGTGACTAGTAGTGCACTCACACATGGGCCGCACAGCGGGCGTGGTATGGGAGTGTCCTGGGGCGGTGACTAGTAGCGCACTCATACATGGGCCGCACAGTGGGCGTGGTATGGGAGTGTCCTGGGGCGGTGACTAGTAGCACACTCATACATGGGCCGCACAGTGGGCGTGGTATGGGAGTGTTCTGGGGCAGTGATTAGTAGCGCACTCATACATGGGCCGTACAGTGGGCGTGGTATGGGAGTGTCCTGGGGTGGTGACTAGTAGCACACTCACACATGGGCCGCACAGCGGGCGTGGTATGGGAGTGTCCTGGGGCGGTGTCTAGTAGCGCACTCACACATGGGCCGCACAGCGGGCGTGGTATGGGAGTGTCCTGGGGCGGTGACTAGTAGTGCACTCATACAGGGGCCGCACAGTGGGCGTGGTATGGGAGTGTCCTGGGGCGGTGACTAGTAGCACACTCACACATGGGCCGCACAGCGGGCGTGGTATGGGAGTGTCCTGGGGCGGTGACTAGTAGCGCACTCATACATGGGGCGCACAGTGGGCGTGGTATGGGTGTGTCCTGGGGCGGTGACTAGTAGCACACTCATACAGGGGCCGCACAGTGGGCGTGGTATGGGAGTGTCCTGGGGCGGTGACTAGTAGCACACTCATACATGGGCTGCACAGTGGGCGTGGTATGGGAGTGTCCTGGGGCGGTGACTAGTAGCACACTCACACATGGGCCGCACAGCGGGCGTGGTATGGGAGTGTCCTGGGGCGGTGATTAGAAGCGCACTCATACATGGGCCGCACAGCGGGTGTGGTATGGGAGTGTCCTGGGGCGGTGACTAGTAGCACACTCACACATGGGCCACACAGCAGGCGTGGTATGGGAGTGTCCTGGGGTGGTGACTATTAGCGCACTCATACATGGGCCGCACAGCGGGCGTGGTATGGGAGTGTCCTGGGGCGGTGAGTAGTAGCGCACTCATACATGGGCCGCACAGTGGGCGTATGGTATGGGAGTGTTCTGGGGCGGTGAGTAGAAGCGCACTCATACATGGGCCGCACAGCGGGCGTGGTATGGGAGTGTCCTGGGGCGGTGACTAGAAGCGCACTCATACATGGGCCGCACAGCGGGCGTGGTATGGGAGTGTCCTGGGGCGGTGACTAGTAGCGCGCTCATACATGGGCCGCACAGCGGGCGTGGTATGGGAGTGTCCTGGGGCGGTGACTAGTAGCGCATTCATACATGGGCCGCACAGTGGGCGTGGTATGGGAGGGTCCTGGGGCGGTGACTAGTAGCGCACTCATACATGGGGCGCACAGTGGGCGTGGTATGGGTGTGTCCTGGGGCGGTGACTAGTAGCGCACTCACACATGGGCCGCACAGCGGGCGTGGTATGGGAGTGTCCTGGGGCGGTGACTAGTAGCGCACTCAACATGGGCCGCACAGCGGGCGTGGTATGGGAGTGTCCTGGGGCAGTTACTAGTAGCGTACTCATACATGGGCCGCACAGCGGGCGTGGTATGGGAGTGTCCTGGGGCGGTGACTAGTAGCACACTCATACATGGGCCGCACAGTGGGCGTGGTATGGGAGTGTTCTGGGGCGGTGATTAGTAGCGCACTCATACATGGGCCGTACAGTGGGCGTGGTATGGGAGTGTCCTGGGGCGGTGACTATTAGCGCACTCACACATGGGCCGCACAGCGGGCGTGGTATGGGAGTGTCCTGGGGTGGTGACTAGTAGCACACTCACACATGGGCCGCACAGCGGGCGTGGTATGGGAGTGTCCTGGGGCGGTGACTAGTAGCGCACTCATACATGGGCCGCACAGTGGGCGTGGTATGGGAGTGTCCTGGGGCGGTGATTAGTAGCGCACTCATACATGGGCCGTACAGTGGGCGTGGTATGGGAGTGTCCTGGGGCGGTGACTAGTAGCACACTCACACATGGGCCGCACAGCGGGCGTGGTATGGGAGTGTCCTGGGGCGGTGACTAGTAGCGCAATCACACATGGGCCGCACAGCGGGCGTGGTATGGGAGTGTCCTGGGGCGGTGACTAGTAGCACACTCATACATGGGCCGCACAGCGGGCGTGGTATGGGAGTGTCCTGGGGCGGTGACTAGTAGTGCACTCACACATGGGCCGCACAGCGGGCGTGGTATGGGAGTGTCCTGGGGCGGTGACTAGTAGCGCACTCATACATGGGCCGCACAGTGGGCGTGGTATGGGAGTGTCCTGGGGCGGTGACTAGTAGCACACTCATACATGGGCCGCACAGTGGGCGTGGTATGGGAGTGTTCTGGGGCAGTGATTAGTAGCGCACTCATACATGGGCCGTACAGTGGGCGTGGTATGGGAGTGTCCTGGGGCGGTGACTAGTAGCACACTCATACATGGGCCGCACAGTGGGCGTGGTATGGGAGTGTTCTGGGGCAGTGATTAGTAGCGCACTCATACATGGGCCGTACAGTGGGCGTGGTATGGGAGTGTCCTGGGGTGGTGACTAGTAGCACACTCACACATGGGCCGCACAGCGGGCGTGGTATGGGAGTGTCCTGGGGCGGTGTCTAGTAGCGCACTCACATATGGGCCGCACAGCGGGCGTGGTATGGGAGTGTCCTGGGGCGGTGACTAGTAGCACACTCATACATGGGCCGCACAGCGGGCGTGGTATGGGAGTGTCCTGGGGCGGTGACTAGTAGTGCACTCATACAGGGGCCGCACAGTGGGCGTGGTATGGGAGTGTCCTGGGGTGGTGACTAGTAGCACACTCACACATGGGCCGCACAGCGGGCGTGGTATGGGAGTGTCCTGGGGCGGTGACTAGTAGCGCACTCATACATGGGGCGCACAGTGGGCGTGGTATGGGTGTGTCCTGGGGCGGTGACTAGTAGCACACTCATACAGGGGCCGCACAGTGGGCGTGGTATGGGAGTGTCCTGGGGCGGTGACTAGTAGCACACTCATACATGGGCTGCACAGCGGGCGTGGTATGGGAGTGTCCTGGGGCGGTGACTAGTAGCACACTCACACATGGGCCGCACAGCGGGCGTGGTATGGGAGTGTCCTGGGGCGGTGATTAGAAGCGCACTCATACATGGGCCGCACAGCGGGTGTGGTATGGGAGTGTCCTGGGGCGGTGACTAGTAGCACACTCACACATGGGCCACACAGCAGGCGTGGTATGGGAGTGTCCTGGGGTGGTGACTATTAGCGCACTCATACATGGGCCGCACAGCGGGCGTGGTATGGGAGTGTCCTGGGGCGGTGAGTAGTAGCGCACTCATACATGGGCCGCACAGTGGGCGTATGGTATGGGAGTGTTCTGGGGCGGTGAGTAGAAGCGCACTCATACATGGGCCGCACAGCGGGCGTGGTATGGGAGTGTCCTGGGGCGGTGACTAGAAGCGCACTCATACATGGGCCGCACAGCGGGCGTGGTATGGGAGTGTCCTGGGGCGGTGACTAGTAGCGCACTCATACATGGGCCGCACAGCGGGCGTGGTATGGGAGTGTCCTGGGGCGGTGACTAGTAGCGCATTCATACATGGGCCGCACAGTGGGCGTGGTATGGGAGGGTCCTGGGGCGGTGACTAGTAGCGCATTTATACATGGGCCGCACAGCGGGCGTGGTATGGGAGTGTCCTGGGGCGGTGACTATATAGCGCACTCATACATGGGCCGCACAGCGTGCGTGCTATGGGAGTGTTCTGGGGCGGTGACTAGTAGCGCACTCATACCAATGGAGCTACGTTCATCTTGGCTTCTCAGCTGTGCCTAGGTGCACCAAGGTTTATTAGCATAAACCATTCTTCTATTGTTCTCAGCTGCAATACAATACAGAGAGAACATTACAGCAGGGGATTAAGTCTGACTGCCCTGGCTCAGTTAATCCTGTTAAAGGCCAAGATGAAGATGGCTCCATCTGTACACGGGCCGCTCAGTGGGTGTGTCATGGGAGTGTCAGGGGCGTGTCACTGCAAGCGGCTGAGTACACAGACGCACAGCCGCAGGCATAGTAGGCCGAGCTCAGATGGAGACTGCACCTGCCGTAGGGCTGAGTTTTCCGGGGATCTATGATGGAAGATCGGCTTGTCGGGTCTATAAAGAGAGGAAAACTCAGACGTTGCACTGTGCTATAAAAACAAAAGGGTGTCTGTCTCTGTGCTGTGATACCGTGTGCTCACACGCTGTGCTGTGCCGCCGTACATCGGCTAGCAGAATCATGCAGTACTGGAGGGGAAGGCGGTGAGGTAGTAATTGTTACTGGGGTAGGGGAAGCTTGTCATGCACTGCAGTTAGGGGGGCATGTAGTGCCAATTATAGATGATGTACAGTATTTCCGCCATCCTCAGAATACCCGTCGTACATATAACATGGGGCCGTTCTCTGCTTAATCACATCAGGGGAAAAGTTCACCTGGAGCCTGGAGATAAAAGTAGAATATATAGTACATAGCTTTCCTTTCCTGTCAGATCAGCCTGCTCCACTCTCTGACCGCCTCACAGGCCGCATCCTGCCATTGCAGCATCTCTGGTGTTAGGAGCCGAGAGCTCTTCAAACCTTCTGTCACTTACCTGCCCGCCACGTCAGATGAAAGGCTCCTACGCAGCCGAGCTCCTGGTTCCTTCAGGAATCGCTTTTACTGACCAACGTATCAGAAGTTCACCGGCAGTCGCCGCGTTTACTGACACATTTCTGTCATTCAAAAATAAATGCAGAACGCGAGCAGATTTCAAAGCAAAGAGGATCAGGAGGATCTGTATTTCTAGCTCTATTACTTTATTTATTTATTAACAGTTTCTTATATTGTGCAGAATATTCCGTTGCGCTTTACAATTAGAACAACAGTAATAGAACAAAACAGGGTAAAAACAGACAGACATAGAGGTAGGAGGGCCCTGCTCGCAAGTTTACAATCTATAGGGAATATAGGCATAGATACACAAGGATAGATACTACCTGTTACATAATGGTCCACCAGATTGCTAGGTTCTTAATGGGTTGTATGATATGATCACCCAGCAATGTTGGCCTGGGGTCAGGAGGGTGTGAGAGTAAAGAAAGACAAGATATGTGATGTTATGTGGACTGTACAGAGAGGATGTCATTAGATAGGGAAGCACTGAAGGTTTATGTAGGTGGGTCTGAAATTTGGTAGGCTTGTCTGAAGAGGTGAGTTTTCAGGGAACATTTAAAGGTTTGGAGACTAGAGGTGAGTCTTATTGTGCGTGGGAGGGCATTCCACAGAGTAGGTGAAGCACGGATAAAGTCCTGTAATTTTGAGTGTGAACAAGTAATGAGTGTGGATGAGAGACACAGATCTTGTGCAGAGCGGAGAGGTCGGATAGGGAGATATTTTGAGATGAGGCCTGGGTTTCTTGAGGGGCCCAGCGGCAGCACTGGTACACCTCCCCCCCTCTCCTTGCCGGTGCTGGTTGGCGCCATCTTCCCAGTGACAACTTCAGGAAGATGGCAGCTGCACATTGAAAGCAAAGACTCCGGCACAGATGAGAGGATGGAGCTGCGGGTCTAGGAGGAGGGACCTATTTCTGAGCAAGGTAGGAAGCGTGTGAGGCCACGATAAATTATTTATTTAAGGGGGTAGACATGCCCCCTATTTAGGCTACACCCCCATTACATTACTGAGACCCGGCGTGGCTCTCTAGCTTGGGTACCCCGCGCACGGGCCTTGGTGTCTATGCAGCATGCAGACTCTGCTCTCAGGGGAGGGAAACGGGACAACGGGTGATCCAGCGCATCCGAGGCGCCATTCACACCCCCGCGGACACGCGCTCCAGCATACTTTACAGAACGCTTTGTGATCAATTTATTACATTTATAGGGCAAAAGTCTCCCGGTCCCAGGTTGATGCCCCTGGGGCAAAATGTGGAATCAGTAGAATATTTCACTCTTCTCTATGAGAGACCGATGCCTCATGGATTTGGTGCTGCGGTGCCTCAGATATGTCACCGGTGCCTAGTGAATTGTCAGGCTGCAGACTAGGGCCTGCACTGCCATTAGACGCACCTACACCCGGGGTGCCAATATACAGGAAACGGAACGCTGGACGCTGACATAAGGGGAGAAGCAGTACAGGGCGTATAGACTTTTTTTCTCAGTCCTGGCACATTGGGGCGCACGGCTGTACACCCGGGAAGGGCTTTGTTGTGTCATTTGCATAAAGTCACAGACGTGCGGCCAGCTAAAGACCAGACAGAGACGCGGCTGCTCGATTCAGAATAAGCCCCAATGGCCGGCTCAGTCATGGCTGTGTTTCCAACACCTTGTTACAATGTAGCGAGCGCAGACGGTTCCGACCATGCAAGAGTTACACAACGGTTTCCAGTCTAAGAGAAGAAGTGGAATAAGAGAAGAATGATGGCGCCTGGGTCAGGAGATAACAAGTGTCTGCGATCCTCACTGTTATCAGGACAATCTATGAATCTCATCATCACTCAGAAGTGGAGAAAGTTTCTTTCAGATGACTTCAAGTGTGAGAATTTGTTCCATATGGGTCACACAAAATCACCTCAAAGTAAATAATTTCAAATGTTCTTGTCAAGTGCCGACATGAAAAGTTTCTTTGTGAAAGTGGAGATGTTGATGTGAAGCGTTGCTCCCCTCATCGCAGTCCAAGGCAGCCTTCAAATACGTCCCCGTTCCCATCACCGTTCCTGGCCTCAGATAAACCTTCATCTGTGAGGAAACCAAAATATCTGTCACTGACTCCAGTCACCTTCTGCTGCTTCACACAGATTCCCGGTGTTACATGGGCTTGTATAGAACGTTCTCTCCATCACAGGCTAAAGTATTCATCCACATGTGTATAGAGGAAAGATCAGACAGACAGACAGACAGACAGACAGACAGACAGACAGACAGACAGACAGACAGACAGACAGACAGACAGACAGATAGATAGATAGATAGATAGATAGATAGATAGATAGATAGATAGATGGACAGATAGATAGATACAACAGATAGATAGATAGATAGATGGACAGATAGATAGATACAACAGATAGATAGATAGATAGATAGATAGATAGATAGATAGATAGATAGATAGATAGATAGATACGACAGATAGGTATAGATAGATAGATAGATAGATAGATAGATAGATAGATAGATACTATAGAGAAAATTTCCAAGAATGTGCGCAATAAAACCACCAGGTGCAGCTGGACTATGTGCTAGAGAGGCAATCCACAACCACTCGAAGGATAGATTAAAATGTAATTGGAAGCGCACAGAACATATACTCAGAGGTAACATGCAACCATATACAGATAATTCGTAATAGAGTAAAAAACAGGATTCACCCTTCTTTTTAATAACTTGAATGTATCGACTTGATATATTCCAACATCCAATAACGAATCTAAAAAACAAGTGTTTCTCTTGCCACACAAGACAGGTGAGTGTAGGAGAAACACATATAACAAATATAGTGTAGTATTTTTTAAAACACCATTCATTCAAAATTCCAAATGTACACTTACAAACGTAAGTAAAATCACAGCGTGTATAGAAGTATCCAGAAAGGCAAAACTGCTCCAAGATGATTATATCTTCTTTTTAACCGGTCTTTCAACACCAACCTAAGAGGACAAAACCTCTAATCCCTGGACACTTTGCAGTGTACCCAAGTAAAGAGGGATAAGAACAGAGCCGGCCCTAACCAATATGATGCCCTAGGCAAGATTTTGGCTGGTGCCCCCTAGCACCGCCGCTGGTTCCGCCTCTGACCTTGTACCTCTTTCCAAGCACCATCACCCCTCACCCATAGCAGTCCTTATTTTGGTGTTTGTACCCCCTATTTTTTAAATAGGAGCAGTTTGCACATTTGGCGCACAGCCCAAAAATGGGTGTGGTTTTGCTGGGAAGGGGCATGGCCACACAATAGTAACCCCAATTCCAATTACGCAACACAGTACTGCTACTTTATTCACATTTAATCATGTGATAGTGTCCATAATTCATATTACATACCACAGTAATATCACTTTACCTTATAAACGTTACTCCTCACAGTAGAGCCCCTTATTCACATTACATCACACCCTATTGCTCTTTATTCACATTAGACGACACAGTAGTGCCCTTTCTATACGCAACGCCACATAGTAGAGCACCTTATACACATAATGCCACACATTAGTAATGCATTTATAGTTACACATAATTCCACACAGTAATGCCCCTTACACATATGAGACACATCAATGTCCTTATAAACATAATGTGCCTTACACATTATGACAACCTTTATTAATGCCCTTTTACACATAATGTCCCTTACACATATGCCGCACATTATTAATGCCCTTATACACATAATGACACACATAGTGCCCCCTACACATTTGCTGCACATTATTAGTGCCCCTATACACATAATGACACACATATAGTAGTACCCTGTTACAAATATGCTGCACATTATTAATGCCCTTATACACATAGTGCCCCTTACACATATGTTGCACATTATTAATGCATTTTTACATGACACACATAATGCTCCTTACACATATTCTGAACACTACTGCACAACCAACCCACTCACATGCACACAGCACTCACACTGCCACTAACACTGTGACCTCTGCCTCTGCTTGGATACAGATGTGTCCTCATAAATCTTGCCTCAATGCTAACGTCGGGCACCTTTTTTTAATGAAAATGCATCTTATTTGCATTGCTATGTGGCTAGGATGCACAAGCAGCTTCTGCTGATTAAAATGATATGCAGCATGCCTATATACTGTGTGAGACTGTGGCTGTATCTGCATATGAAATGCTACACACAGAATATAGGCATGCCGCATATCATTTTAATCAGCAGAAGCTTCTGATGCCCCTAGGCATATCAAATGCCCTAGGCAATTGCCTAGTTTGCCTATGCCTATGGCCGGCTCTGGATAAGAATAATAGTGCAGCAGTTCTTAATTAAAAGTAACAAGATGTAATACTGATTGCACTTACAAACACATAAGAAATGACAGCATGAAAAAGCACTCCAAACAAGGCAGACTGCAGACAAACAGGGCTTCTGTCACCTTCCCAGATGGAACAAATGTGGGAAAAGGGGGATGGAGTCCGGAATTCCAGCCCCTCAGACAGCAGTTCCTGATGTCCGTTTGTGCCTGGAGTCACACGTAGGTAGTCCCGCTTAACGCGTTTCAGACCATATAGGTCCTTCCTCAGAAGCGTACAGGCCTGGTTTACAGAGCCACTATATATACCCCCACACAGAAAAACCACAGGTGAAGTCACTCGCCGCTAACCTTTGAGGGGACTTTGAGCTGAAATGCTTTTTGACTTCATTAAATCCCCATTAATATACTTGCATTATAAAAATAATTTTCTCTCCTCTCCTGCCACTTTGTTCATTTTCCATGCATGTTGCACTTTATGGGGCTAATTAATTACCCGATTTTTTAATATGTAATTTTTTAATATGTTGTTATTCTGTTTTCTGTTTTTATTCTATGGATATATGGATTTTTTTGGACTTTAATGTTTGCTTGGGAGGACCACTATCCCCCCGGAACGAACTACAAACCCCGGGAAATATTGTTCTATAGACAAAATGAAGGAACTTCATTTTGGATCCGACGGCCGCGTGGAACGCATTTGAAACGCATCGAACTTCCGGCTTCCGGATGACGAACGCATGCGCGGTTTGCCAGACACACCAGTTAGCGGCGAGTGACTTCACCTGTGGTTTTCCTGTGTGGGGGTATATATAGTGACTCTGTAAACCAGGCCTGTACGCTTCTGAGGAAGGACCTATATGGTCTGAAACGCGTTAAGCGTGACTTTTTTGGACTTTACTGTTTGCTTGGGAGGACCACTATCCCCCGGAACTACAAACCCTGGGAAATATTGTTCTATAGACAAAACGAAGGAACTTCATTTTGGATCCGACGGCCGCGTGGAATGCATTTGAAACGCATCAAACTTCCGGCTTCCGGATGACGAACGCATGCGCGGTTTGCCGGACACGCCAGCTAGCGGCGAGTGACTTCACCTGTGGTTTTTCTGTGTGGGGGTATATATAGTGGCTCTGTAAACCAGGCCTGTACGCTTCTGAGGAAGGACCTATATGGTCTGAAACGCGTTAAGCGGGACTACCTACGTGTGACTCCAGGCACAAACGGACATCAGGAACTGCTGTCTGAGGGGCTGGAATTCCGGACTCCATCCCCCTTTTCCCACCTTTGTTCCATCTGGGAAGGTGACAGAAGCCCTGTTTGTCTGCAGTCTGCCTTGTTTGGAGTGCTTTTTCATGCTGTCATTTCTTATGTGTTTGTAAGTGCAATCAGTATTACATCTTGTTACTTTTAATTAAGAACTGCTGCACTATTATTCTTATCCCTGTTTACTTGGGTACACTGCAAAGTGTCCAGGGATTAGAGGTTTTGTCCTCTTAGGTTGGTGTTGAAAGACCGGTTAAAAAGAAGATATAATCACCTTGGAGCAGTTTTGCCTTTCTGGATACTTCTATACACGCTGTGATTTTACTTACGTTTGTAAGTGTACATTTGGAATTTTGAATGAATGGTGTTTTAAAAAATACTACACTATATTTGTTATATGTGTTTCTCCTACACTCACCTGTCTTGTGTGGCAAGAGAAACACTTGTTTTTTAGATTCGTTATTGGATGTTGGAATATATCAAGTCGATACATTCAAGTTATTAAAAAGAAGGGTGAATCCTGTTTTTTACTCTATTACGAATTATCTGTATATGGTTGCATGTAACCTCTGAGTGCGCTATATGTTCTGTGCGCTTCCAGTTACATTTTAGATAAATAGATACGACAGACAGACAGACAGACAGACAGATACGACAGACAGACAGACAGACAGACAGACAGACAGACAGACAGATACGACGGAAGCCACTCCTTAGTAAAAAGCACATGGCAGCCCACCTGGAGTTTGCCAGAATGCATGTGAAGGACTCTGAGACCATGAGAAACAAAATTCTATGGTCTGAGACAAAGATTGAACTCTTTGGCGTGAAACCAGCACCGCTCATCACCAGGCCAATACCATCACAACAGTGAAGCATGGTGGTGGCAGCATTATGCTGTGGGGATGTTTTTCAGTGGCAGGAACTGGGAGACTAGTAGGATAGATGGAAAGATGAATGCAGCAATCTACAGACACATCCTGGATGAAACCTGCTCCAGAACGCTCTTGACCTCAGACTGGGGCGACGGTTCATCTTTCAGCAGGACAACGACCCTAAGCACACAGCCAAGATATCAAAGGAGTGGCTTCAGGACAAGTCTGTGAATGTCCTTGAGTGGCCCAGCCAGAGCCCAGACTTGAATCTGATTGAACCTCTCTGGAGAGATCTGAAAATGGCTGTGCACCGACGCTTCCCATCTAACCTGATGGAGCTTGAGAGGTGCTGCAAAGAGGAATGGGCGAAACTGCCCAAAGATAGGTGTGCCAAGCTTGTGGCATCATATTCAAAAATACTTGAGGCTGTAATTGCTGCCAAAGGTGCATCAACAAAGTATTGAGCAAAGGCTGTGAATACTTATGTACATGTGATTTCTTATTTTTTTTTTTTTTTTTAATAAATTAGCAAAAATCTCAAAAAAGTTGTTTTCACGTTGTCATTATGGGGTATTGTGTGTAGAAATTTGAGGGGGGAAAATGAATTTATTCCATTTCGGAATAAGGCTGTAACATAACAAAATGTGGAAAAAGCGAAGCGCTGTGAATACTTTCCGGATGCACTGTATATAGATAGATAGATAGATAGATATATATGGTATAGATATATACATTATGAGATAGATAGATAGATAGATAGATAGATAGATAGATAGATAGATAGATAGTGATCCAGACCCTCCTGCTGCTTTGGCCATGTCTTCATTCGCTTTGGTAACATCCTCTCAACTTTGGATTCCAACCCTCTGAAATTTGATGGTGACCCCAATGTTTGTGAGGGACTTTTGAATCAAACAACACCCTGGAAACGTCCCTTCCAAGAAGACTAGACATTACCTCCCTTATGTCTTGGCTGTGGTTCAACCTTTTTGGATAGCACACTTATTCGAAAGTACCCCACAAGAATTGGGGTCACCATCATATTTTAGAGGGTTCCAATCCAAAGTTGAGAGGATGTAACCAAAATGACAGTTAGGAGCCGGTTGGTTTACACTTTATCTCTGGCCACTTTATCTCTCTCAAATAAACCCCTAAGTAGCAGCTTGTAAGGTCTTTGGGGCAAATTTAACTACGAGTGATAGTCTTGTGCCCCAGCCAATCAGCTCATAACTGTCATGCGTTTGACAAGTGACCGTTGGGAGCTGATTGGCTGGCACACCATTAATCATTAATAATGATTGATAACAAGAATATCACTCGTTGATACACCTGCCCCTTTGTATGTAATTCCCCCATTCTTCCACTCCGACGCCACACAGTGTTCCCGGCCAGGGGGAAAGAGAGGGTGGTTCCAGATTGAGGAAAGTGGAGAAGGATGGTCAGATGGGTGGAGAGTCCCAGACACAGAGCATTAAGATCAGTCTTCTCATGATTTGTGATACACATATTATAATTATTGTCCTTCATTTGCATAGCGCCCACATACTACGCAGCACTATTCCCACGCAGAGTCTCTTGGTAATAATACTTTTCCCCAAACTCTAATCTTCTATCTCCATTGTATTACTCTGTTGCCATTCTCAGTGGTGCAGAGCTTCTTAAGGGGGGTACACACGGAGAGATCCGTGCTTAAAATCGAAGCAATCTTGCTAGATTGCTTAGATTTTAAGCACGGATCTGCCGTGTGTATGCCCTCCAGCGATAGCGATGCGCGGCCCCGAGCATCGCTATCGCCGGTGCTAGATTGAACCTGCATGCAGGCTCAATCTAGCGGGTCGCTCACTTCACCGTTGTATGAAGTGAGCAGCACCCCGTCGGCTTTCCCCCTCGCCCAGCACATCGCGCTGTGCTGAGCGGGGTGAGAGATGTGTGCTGAGCGGTCTGTGTTAAGATCGCTCAGCACACATCTCTCCCGTGAGTACCCCCCTTAACACTTTAACAAAACATTTTAATGACTAGAAAACAAGATACTTTGCTGATTAAATTAAAAGCTTAACAATAGCGACAGAGGAAAGTGCGCCCTCTAGTGTGTCATGTGTGGAATTACATGCACTTGCCAGAAACAGTAACTACATCATGGGGGTCATTCCGAGTTGTTCGCTCGGTAAAAATCTTCGCATCGCAGCGATTTTCCGCTTAATGCGCATGCGCAATGTTCGCACTGCGACTGCGCCAAGTAAATTTGCTATGCACTTAGGAATTTTACTCACGGCTTTTTCATCGGTCTGGCGATCGTAATGTGATTGACAGGAAATGGGTGTTACTGGGCGGAAACAGGCCGTTTTATGGGCGTGTGGGAAAAAACGCTACCGTTTCCGGAAAAAAACGCAGGAGTGGCCGGAGAAACGGAGGAGTGTCTGGGCGAACGCTGGGTGTGTTTGTGACGTCAAACCAGGGACGACAAGCACTGAACTGATCGCAGATGCCGAGTAAGTCTGAAGCTACTCAGAAACTGCTACGAGGTGTGTAATCGCAATATTGCGAATACTTCGTTCGCAATTTTAAGATGCTAAGATTCACTCCCAGTAGGCGGCGGCTTAGCGTGAGCAACACTGCTAAAATCGCCTTGCGAGCGAACAACTCGGAATGACCCCCCATATAAAGCTATGGAAATTAGAATGCGCAGATCAACAACTCAGGAGTGTATCTTCCTATTGGCCAGGATGGCACTTGCAGGGGCGCCGGCCAAGAGGGGGGCGCCGCCTGGCAGTGCCACCCGTGCCATGGAGTAGAATGACATAGTAGTTCTCACTGAGTAGATCCCTTAGCACTGCTCATCCACTGCCGGACTCTCATAAGCGTATTGCACTCTGACACTCTCTGTGACCACAGTCACAATGATGGTTAATATAGCCGGGGAGCGGGGCACTTCCAGGTTTGGGGAGGGGCGAGGCACCTCCTCTTCCTCATCCGCTCCCCTTCTAATTGGTCCCATGTGGTCTGTCACCAATAACCAGCCCCTACAATCAGCACCAGTCAGCAGTGCAGCATGAGCATACCTGTACATTGTCTGCGGTACCGTAGCTGCACTGCATGGTCTATCCTGGCAGTCTGGATCACAGCTTACAAAGAGCTCTGTATGGAGAGGTATCTAGACCAGTGACTGCCTGTCCAGCTGTGTTGAGACTACAAGTCCCAGCACACCTTATTGTATGTATTGCAATCACAGCTAGAGAGGGGTTTTTAACTGTATGTATGTGTGCATATATCCCCTCGGTGTCCCTGTCCACACCCTCCTTGTAATTCCCCTTTAGTGTCACTGCCCGCACCATCCCTGTAACTGCTGTCTCAGTGACCCTGCCCATACACTCCTGTAATTCCCTCTCAGTGACCCTGCCCATACACTCCTGTAATTCCCTCTCAGTGACCCTGCCATACACTCCTGTAATTCCCTCTCAGTGACCCTGCCCATACACTCCTGTAATTCCCTCTCAGTGTCCCTGCCCATACACTCCTGTAATTCCCTCTCAGTGACCCTGCCCATACACTCCTGTAATTCCCTCTCAGTGACCCTGCCCATACACTCCTGTAATTCCCTCTCAGTGACCCTGCCCATACACTCCTGTAATTCCCTCTCAGTGACCCTGCCCATACACTCCTGTAATTCCCTCTCAGTGTCCCTGCCCATACACTCCTGTATTTCCCCCTCAGTGACCCTGCCCATACACTCCAGTAATTCCCTCTCAGTGACCCAGCCCATACACTCCTGTAATTCCCTCTCAGTGACCCTGCCCATACACTCCTGTAATTCCCTCTCAGTGACCCTGCCCATACACTCCTGTATTTCCCCCTCAGTGACCCTGCCCATACACTCCAGTAATTCCCTCTCAGTGACCCTGCCCATACACTCCTGTAATTCCCTCTCAGTGACCCTGCCCATACACTCCAGTAATTCCCTCTCAGTGACCCTGCTGCCCATACACTCCTGTAATTCCCCCTCACTGACCCTGCCCATACACTCCTGTAATTCCCTCTCAGTGAGCCTGCCCATACACTCCTGTAATTCCCTCTCAGTGACCCTGCCCATACACTCCTGTAATTCCCTCTCAGTGACCCTGCCCATACACTCCTGTAATTCCCTCTCAGTGACCCTGCCCATACACTCCTGTAATTCCCTCTCAGTGACCCTGCCCATACACTCCTGTAATTCCCTCTCAGTGACCCTGCCCATACACTCCTGTAATTCCCTCTCAGTGACCCTGCCCATACACTCCTGTAATTCCCCCTCAGTGACCCTGCCCATACACTCCTGTAATTCCCCCTCAGTGACCCTGCCCATACACTCCTGTAGTTCCCCCTCAGTGTCCCTGCTCACACCCTCCCCGTAATTCCCCCTCAGTGACCCTGCCCATACACTCCAGTAATTCCCCCTCAGTGACCCTGCCCATACACTCCTGTAATTCCCCCTCAGTGACCCTGCCCATACACTCCTGTAATTCCCTCTCAGTGACCCTGCCCATACACTCCTGTAATTCCCTCTCAGTGACCCTGCCCATACACTCCTGTAATTCCCTCTCAGTGACCCTGCCCATACACTCCTGTAGTTCCTCTCAGTGACCCTGCCCATACACTCCTGTAGTTCCTCTCAGTGACCCTGCCCATACACTCCTGTAATTCCCCCTCAGTGTCCCTGCCCATACACTCCTGTAATTCCCCCTCACTGACCCTGCCCATACACTCCTGTAATTCCCCCTCAGTGACCCTGCCCATACACTCCTGTAATTCCCCCTCAGTGACCCTGCCCATACACTCCTGTATTTCCCCCTCAGTGACCCTGCCCATACACTCCTGTATTTCCCCCTCAGTGACCCTGCCCATACACTCCTGTAATTCCCCCTCAGTGACCCTGCCTATACACTCCTGTATTTCCCCCTCAGGGACCCTGCCCATACACTCCTGTATTTCCCCCTCAGTGACCCTGCCCATACACTCCTGTATTTCCCCCTCAGTGTCCCTGCCCACACACTCCTGTAATTCCCTCTCAGTGACCCTGCCCATACACTCCTGTAATTCCCCCTCAGGGACCCTGCCCATACACTCCTGTATTTCCCTCTCAGGGACCCTGCCCATACACTCCTGTATTTCCCCCTCAGTGACCCTGCCCATACACTCCTGTAATTCCCCCTCAGTGACCCTGCCCATACACTCCTGTAATTCCCCCTCAGTGTCCCTGCCCATACACTCCTGTATTTCCCCCTCAGTGACCCTGCCATACACTCCTGTAATTCCCTCTCAGTGACCCTGCCCATACACTCCTGTAATTCCCTCTCAGTGACCCTGCCCATACACTCCTGTAATTCCCTCTCAGTGAGCCTGACCATACACTCCTGTAATTCCCCCTCAGTGTCCCTGCCCATACACTCCTGTAATTCCCCCTCAGTGACCCTGCCATACACTCCTGTAATTCCCTCTCAGTGACCCTGCCCATACACTCCTGTAATTCCCTCTCAGTGACCCTGCCCATACACTCCTGTAATTCCCTCTCAGTGAGCCTGACCATACACTCCAGTAATTCCCTCTCAGTGTCCCTGCCCACACACTCCTGTAATTCCCTCTCAGTGACCCTGCCCATACACTCCTGTAATTCCCTCTCAGTGTCCCTGCCCATACACTCCTGTAATTCCCTCTCAGTGTTCCTGCCCATACACTCCTGTAATTCCCTCTCAGTGAGCCTGACCATACACTCCTGTAATTCCCTCTCAGTGTCCCTGCCCATACACTCCTGTAATTCCCTCTCAGTGACCCTGCCCATACACTCCTGTAATTCCCTCTCAGTGTTCCTGCCCATACACTCCTGTAATTCCCTCTCAGTGTTCCTGCCCATACACTCCTGTAATTCCCTCTCAGTGTCCCTGTCCATACACTCCTGTAATTCCCTCTCAGTGTCCCTGTCCATACACTCCTGTAATTACCTCTCAGTGTCCCTGCCCATACACTCCTGTAATCCCCCATCAGTGTCCCTGCCCATACACTCCTGTAATTCCCTCTCAGTGTCCCTGCCCACACACTCCTGTAATTCCCTCTCAGTGTCCCTGCCCACACACTCCTGTAATTCCCTCTCAGTGACCCTGCCCATACACTCCTGTAATTCCCTCTCAGTGTCCCTGCCCATACACTCCTGTAATTCCCTCTCAGTGTTCCTGCCCATACACTCCTGTAATTCCCTCTCAGTGAGCCTGACCATACACTCCTGTAATTCCCTCTCAGTGTCCCTGCCCATACACTCCTGTAATTCCCTCTCAGTGACCCTGCCCATACACTCCTGTAATTCCCTCTCAGTGTTCCTGCCCATACACTCCTGTAATTCCCTCTCAGTGTTCCTGCCCATACACTCCTGTAATTCCCTCTCAGTGTCCCTGTCCATACACTCCTGTAATTCCCTCTCAGTGTCCCTGTCCATACACTCCTGTAATTCCCTCTCAGTGCCCCTGCCCATACACTCCTGTAATCCCCCCTCAGTGTCCCTGCCCATACACTCCTGTAATTCCCTCTCAGTGTCCCTGCCCACACACTCCTGTAATTCCCTCTCAGTGTCCCTGCCCATACACTCCTGTAATTCCCTCTCAGTGTCCCTGCCCACACACTCCTGTAATTCCCTCTCAGTGACCCTGCCCATACACTCCTGTAATTCCCTCTCAGTGTCCCTGCCCACACCCTCCCCGTAATTCCCTCTCAGTGACCCTGCCCATACACTCCTGTAATTCCCTCTCAGTGACCCTGCCCATACACTCCTGTCCTCAGTGACCCTGCCCATACACTCCTGTAATTCCCTCTCAGTGACCCTGCCCATACACTCCTGTAATTCCCTCTCAGTGACCCTGCCCATACACTCCTGTAATTCCCTCTCAGTGACCCTGCCCATACACTCCAGTAATTCCCCCTCAGTGACCCTGCCCAGACACTCCTGTAATTCCCCCTCAGTGACCCTGCCCATACACTCCTGTAATTCCCTCTCAGTGACCCTGCCCAAACACTCCTGTAATTCCCTCTCAGTGTCCCGGCCCATACACTCCTGTAATTCCCCCTCAGTGTCCCTGCTCACACCCTCCCCGTAATTCCCCCTCAGTGTCCCTGCCCATACACTCCTGTAATTTCCTCTCAGTGACCCTGCCCATACACTCCTGTAATTCCCTCTCAGTGACCCTGCCCATACACTCCTGTAATTCCCTCTCAGTGTCCCTGCCCATACACTCCTGTAATTCCCCCTCAGTGGCCCTGCTCACACCCTCCCCGTAATTCCCCCTCAGTGTCCCTGCCCATACACTCCTGTAATTCCCTCTCAGTGACCCTGCCCATACACTCCTGTAATTCCCTCTCAGTGTCCCTACCAGCACCCTCCCCGTAATTCCCTCTCAGTGTCCCTGCCCATACACTCCTGTAATTCCCCCTCAGTGTCCCTGCTCACACCCTCCCCGTAATTCCCCCTCAGTGTCCCTGCTCACACCCTCCCCGTAATTCCCCCTCAGTGTCCCTGCCCATACACACCTGTAATTCCCTCTCAGTGACCCTGCCCATACACTCCTGTAATTCCCCCTCAGTGACCCTGCCCATACACTCCTGTAATTCCCCCTCAGTGACCCTGCCCATACACTCCTGTATTTCCCCCTCAGTGACCCTGCCCATACACTCCTGTAATTCCCCCTCAGTGACCCTGCCCATACACTCCTGTAATTCCCCCTCAGTGTCCCTGCCCATACACTCCTGTAATTCCCCCTCAGTGACCCTGCCATACACTCCTGTAATTCCCCCTCAGTGACCCTGCCCATACACTCCTGTAATTCCCTCTCAGTGTTCCTGCCCATACACTCCTGTAATTCCCTCTCAGTGTCCCTGCCCATACACTCCTGTAATTCCCTCTCAGTGACCCTGCCCATACACTCCTGTAATTCCCTCTCAGTGTTCCTGCCCATACACTCCTGTAATTCCCTCTCAGTGTTCCTGCCCATACACTCCTGTAATTCCCTCTCAGTGTCCCTGTCCATACACTCCTGTAATTCCCCCTCAGTGTCCCTGCCCACACACTCCTGTAATTCCCTCTCAGTGTCCCTGCCCACACACTCCTGTAATTCCCTCTCAGTGACCCTGCCCATACACTCCCGTAATTCCCTCTCAGTGTCCCTGCCCGCACCCTCCCCGTAATTCCCCCTCAGTGACCCTGCCCATACACTCCCGTAATTCCCTCTCAGTGACCCTGCCCATACACTCCTGTAATTCCCCCTCAGTGACCCTGCCCATACACTCCTGTAATTCCCTCTCAGTGACCCTGCCCATACACTCCTGTAATTCCCCCTCAGTGACCCTGCCCATACACTCCTGTAATTCCCCCTCAGTGTCCCTGCCCATACACTCCTGTAATTCCCCCTCAGTGACCCTGCCATACACTCCTGTAATTCCCTCTCAGTGACCCTGCCCATACACTCCTGTAATTCCCTCTCAGTGACCCTGCCCATACACTCCTGTAATTCCCTCTCAGTGAGCCTGACCATACACTCCTGTAATTCCCCCTCAGTGTCCCTGCCCATACACTCCTGTAATTCCCCCTCAGTGACCCTGCCATACACTCCTGTAATTCCCTCTCAGTGACCCTGCCCATACACTCCTGTAATTCCCTCTCAGTGACCCTGCCCATACACTCCTGTAATTCCCTCTCAGTGAGCCTGACCATACACTCCAGTAATTCCCTCTCAGTGTCCCTGCCCACACACTCCTGTAATTCCCTCTCAGTGACCCTGCCCATACACTCCTGTAATTCCCTCTCAGTGTCCCTGCCCATACACTCCAGTAATTCCCTCTCAGTGTTCCTGCCCATACACTCCTGTAATTCCCTCTCAGTGACCCTGCCCATACACTCCTGTAATTCCCTCTCAGTGACCCTGCCCAAACACTCCTGTAATTCCCTCTCAGTGTCCCGGCCCATACACTCCTGTAATTCCCCCTCAGTGTCCCTGCTCACACCCTCCCCGTAATTCCCCCTCAGTGTCCCTGCCCATACACTCCTGTAATTTCCTCTCAGTGACCCTGCCCATACACTCCTGTAATTCCCTCTCAGTGACCATGCCCATACACTCCTGTAATTCCCTCTCAGTGTCCCTGCCCATACACTCCTGTAATTCCCCCTCAGTGGCCCTGCTCACACCCTCCCCGTAATTCCCCCTCAGTGTCCCTGCCCATACACTCCTGTAATTCCCTCTCAGTGACCCTGCCCATACACTCCTGTAATTCCCTCTCAGTGTCCCTACCAGCACCCTCCCCGTAATTCCCTCTCAGTGTCCCTGCCCATACACTCCTGTAATTCCCCCTCAGTGTCCCTGCTCACACCCTCCCCGTAATTCACCCTCAGTGTCCCTGCTCACACCCTCCCCGTAATTCCCCCTCAGTGTCCCTGCCCATACACACCTGTAATTCCCTCTCAGTGACCCTGCCCATACACTCCTGTAATTCCCCCTCAGTGACCCTGCCCATACACTCCTGTAATTCCCCCTCAGTGACCCTGCCCATACACTCCTGTAATTCCCTCTCAGTGTCCCTGCCCATACACTCCTGTAATTCCCTCTCAGTGACCCTGCCCATACACTCCTGTAATTCCCTCTCAGTGTTCCTGCCCATACACTCCTGTAATTCCCTCTCAGTGTTCCTGCCCATACACTCCTGTAATTCCCTCTCAGTGTCCCTGTCCATACACTCCTGTAATTCCCTCTCAGTGTCCCTGCCCATACACTCCTGTAATTCCCCCTCAGTGTCCCTGCCCACACACTCCTGTAATTCCCTCTCAGTGTCCCTGCCCACACACTCCTGTAATTCCCTCTCAGTGACCCTGCCCATACACTCCTGTAATTCCCTCTCAGTGTCCCTGCCCGCACCCTCCCCGTAATTCCCCCTCAGTGACCCTGCCCATACACTCCTGTAATTCCCTCTCAGTGACCCTGCCCATACACTCCTGTAATTCCCCCTCAGTGACCCTGCCCATACACTCCTGTAATTCCCTCTCAGTGACCCTGCCCATACACTCCTGTAATTCCCCCTCAGTGACCCTGCCCACACACTCCTGTAATTCCCTCTCAGTGTCCCTGCCCATACACTCCTGTAATTCCCTCTCAGTGTCCCTGCCCACACACTCCTGTAATTCCCTCTCAGTGACCCTGCCCATACACTCCTGTAATTCCCTCTCAGTGTCCCTGCCCACACCCTCCCCGTAATTCCCTCTCAGTGACCCTGCCCATACACTCCTGTAATTCCCTCTCAGTGACCCTGCCCATACACTCCTGTCCTCAGTGACCCTGCCCATACACTCCTGTAATTCCCTCTCAGTGACCCTGCCCATACACTCCTGTAATTCCCTCTCAGTGACCCTGCCCATACACTCCAGTAATTCCCCCTCAGTGACCCTGCCCATACACTCCTGTAATTCCCCCTCAGTGACCCTGCCCATACACTCCTGTAATTCCCTCTCAGTGACCCTGCCCAAACACTCCTGTAATTCCCTCTGTGTCCCGGCCCATACACTCCTGTAATTCCCCCTCAGTGTCCCTGCTCACACCCTCCCCGTAATTCCCCCTCAGTGTCCCTGCCCATACACTCCTGTAATTTCCTCTCAGTGACCCTGCCCATACACTCCTGTAATTCCCTCTCAGTGACCCTGCCCATACACTCCTGTAATTCCCTCTCAGTGACCCTGCCCATACACTCCTGTAATTCCCTCTCAGTGTCCCTGCCCATACACTCCTGTAATTCCCCCTCAGTGGCCCTGCTCACACCCTCCCCGTAATTCCCCCTCAGTGTCCCTGCCCATACACTCCTGTAATTCCCTCTCAGTGACCCTGCCCATACACTCCTGTAATTCCCTCTCAGTGTCCCTACCAGCACCCTCCCCGTAATTCCCTCTCAGTGTCCCTGCCCATACACTCCTGTAATTCCCCCTCAGTGTCCCTGCTCACACCCTCCCCGTAATTCACCCTCAGTGTCCCTGCTCACACCCTCCCCGTAATTCCCCCTCAGTGTCCCTGCCCATACACACCTGTAATTCCCTCTCAGTGACCCTGCCCATACACTCCTGTAATTCCCCCTCAGTGACCCTGCCCATACACTCCTGTAATTCCCCCTCAGTGACCCTGCCCATACACTCCTGTATTTCCCCCTCAGTGACCCTGCCCATACACTCCTGTAATTCCCCCTCAGTGACCCTGCCCATACACTCCTGTAATTCCCCCTCAGTGTCCCTGCCCATACACTCCTGTAATTCCCCCTCAGTGACCCTGCCATACACTCCTGTAATTCCCCCTCAGTGACCCTGCCCATACACTCCTGTAATTCCCTCTCAGTGTTCCTGCCCATACACTCCTGTAATTCCCTCTCAGTGTCCCTGCCCATACACTCCTGTAATTCCCTCTCAGTGACCCTGCCCATACACTCCTGTAATTCCCTCTCAGTGTTCCTGCCCATACACTCCTGTAATTCCCTCTCAGTGTTCCTGCCCATACACTCCTGTAATTCCCTCTCAGTGACCCTGCCCATACACTCCTGTAATTCCCTCTCAGTGACCCTGCCCATACACTCCTGTAATTCCCTCTCAGTGATCCTGCCCATACACTCCTGTAGTTCCTCTCAGTGACCCTGCCCATACACTCCTGTAATTCCCTCTCAGTGACCCTGCCCATACGCTCCTGTAATTCCCTCTCAGTGACCCTGCCCATACACTCCTGTAATTCCCCCTCAGTGACCCTGCCCATACACTCCTGTAATTCCCCCTCAGTGACCCTGCCATACACTCCTGTAATTCCCCCTCAGTGACCCTGCCCATACACTCCTGTAATTCCCTCTCAGTGACCCTGCCCATACACTCCTGTAGTTCCTCTCAGTGACCATGCCCATACACTCCTGTAATTCCCTCTCAGTGACCCTGCCCATACACTCCTGTTATTCCCTCTCAGTGACCCTGCCCATACACTCCTGTAATTCCCTCTCAGTGACCCTGCCCATACACTCCTGTAATTCCCTCTCAGTGTCCCTGCCCGCACCCTCCCCGTAATTCCCCCTCAGTGACCCTGCCCATACACTCCTGTAATTCCCTCTCAGTGACCCTGCCCATACACTCCTGTAATTCCCCCTCAGTGACCCTGCCCATACACTCCTGTAATTCCCTCTCAGTGACCCTGCCCATACACTCCTGTAATTCCCTCTCAGTGACCCTGCCCATACACTCCTGTAATTCCCTCTCAGTGACCCTGCCCATACACTCCTGTAATTCCCTCTCAGTGACCCTGCCCATACACTCCTGTAATTCCCTCTCAGTGACCCTGCCCATACACTCCTGTAATTCCCTCTCAGTGACCCTGCCCATACACTCCTGTAATTCCCTCTCAGTGATCCTGCCCATACACTCCTGTAGTTCCTCTCAGTGACCCTGCCCATACACTCCTGTAATTCCCTCTCAGTGTCCCTGCCCATACACTCCTGTAATTCCCCCTCAGTGTCCCTGCCCACACACTCCTGTAATTCCCTCTCAGTGTCCCTGCCCACACACTCCTGTAATTCCCTCTCAGTGACCCTGCCCATACACTCCTGTAATTCCCTCTCAGTGTCCCTGCCCGCACCCTCCCCGTAATTCCCCCTCAGTGACCCTGCCCATACACTCCTGTAATTCCCTCTCAGTGACCCTGCCCATACACTCCTGTAATTCCCCCTCAGTGACCCTGCCCATACACTCCTGTAATTCCCTCTCAGTGACCCTGCCCATACACTCCTGTAATTCCCTCTCAGTGACCCTGCCCATACACTCCTGTAATTCCCTCTCAGTGACCCTGCCCATACACTCCTGTAATTCCCTCTCAGTGACCCTGCCCATACACTCCTGTAATTCCCTCTCAGTGATCCTGCCCATACACTCCTGTAATTCCCTCTCAGTGTCCCTGCCCATACACTCCTGTAGTTCCTCTCAGTGACCCTGCCCATACACTCCTGTAATTCCCTCTCAGTGACCCTGCCCATACGCTCCTGTAATTCCCTCTCAGTGACCCTGCCCATACACTCCTGTAATTCCCCCTCAGTGACCCTGCCCATACACTCCTGTAATTCCCCCTCAGTGACCCTGCCATACACTCCTGTAATTCCCTCTGTGTCCCTGCCTGCACCCTCCCCATATTTCCCTCTCAGTGACCCTGCCCGCACCCTCCTCATAATTCCTCCTCAGCAGGGCCGTAACTAGGTGTGTGCCAGTGGTACCTGGCACACAGCGCACATGCACTATGGGTACAGTACCACTGGTAACACCCGTAGTTCCGCAATGCAATGTGAGCCTCCGGTAATTAAAGCCCTGTCCCCACCCTCGGAAACATGAGATTATAGTACAGCCAGACCACTCGCCACCAGATCCACCAGAGGTTATAGTGAGCATCGGCAATACTGCCCAATCCCGTCCGCCGCCGTCGCCACACTGTAGGTTAAAGTGAGCTGCGGGTTGCTGTAGTGCCCGATCCTCCCCTCACCTCGCACCCACTCCTGTCAGAGTTACAATGCAGCGCATACAACGGCAACCCGGCAGTCATGTCCTCCCCCTCCTGCCTGGAGGTTACAGTGACGATCTTCTGCACTCCTGTAGACCTGTACTCCCAGGGGACATGCCGGCTGAAAAGCTCTTTATCTACAACCACACACAGCGGCAGTGAGCGGCCAGTGAGCTCCTGGACTGCACCTAAGCAGCCCCTCTGCCCCAGCCTGTGCTTGTCAGTGAGCGGCCTGGTCTCCGGGCAACAGATTGACAGTGTCCCATGAGATCAGGATCATGCAGCAGTCACACAACTGGGTGAGCAGAACAGCAGCAAGTGGTAGGGACTCCTCATGCCAGCCCTTAGAAAGTGAGAGGAGAGGAGAGAAGTGCCTGGGTCCTGATGCTGTGGAACCACAAGTCCCATCATGCCCTGACAGCCATTACATGATAGAGCATGCTTGGACTTGTGGTTCCACCATAGCTGGAGAGCAGACATTGGCTACCTCCAAGTTCTCATGATTTTTGTACAGGGCCGTAGCTAGGTGTGTGCCGAGTGTTCTCGGCCCACAGTACATTGGCACTGAGTACAGAGAACCGCATGTAATGTGTAAAAAGGAGCTCTGCCTGCTGTAACATGTAAAAGGGAGCTCTGTCTGCGTAATGTGTAAAAGGGATCTCTGCATGCTTTAACGTGAAAAAGGGAGCTCTGTCTGCGTAATGTGTAAAAGGGAGCTCTGCTTGCTGTAACGTGTAAAAGGGAGCTCTACCTGCTGTAACGTGTAAAAGGGAGCTCTGCTTGCTGTAACGTGTAAAAGGGAGCTCTGCCTGCCGTAATGTGTAAAAGGGAGCTCTGCCTGCTGTAACGTGTAAAAGGGAGCTCTGCCTGCTGTAATGTGTAATAGGGGCTCTACCTGCCGTAATGTGTAAAAGGGAGCTCTGCCTGCTGTAACGTGTAAAAGGGAGCTCTGCCTGCCGTAATGTGTAAAAGGGAGCTCTGTCTGCGTAATGTGTAAAAGGGAGCTCTGCCTGCTGTAACGTGTAAAAGGGAGCTCTGTCTGCGTAATGTGTAAAAGGGAGCTCTGCTTGCTGTAACGTGTAAAAGGGAGCTCTACCTGCCGTAATGTGTAATAGGGGCTCTACCTGGAGTAATGTGTAAAAGGGAGCTCTGACTGCGTAATGTGTAATAGGGGCTCTGCCTGCCGTAATGTGTAATAGGGGCTCTACCTGGAGTAATATGTAAAATGGGGCTCCACCTGGCGTAATGTGTGTAAGTGGCATAATTTGATTAATGGAGGACACTGTGCAGCGTAATATGAATTGGGATTATTTTGTTGCCACGCCCCTAACACATAAAGCCACACCCCTATAGTTTTGGCGCACACCTACAGTGCGCACTGGCCCTATTTTAAATATGGGGGGGGGGGGCGCTGAGGCTGTTTCTTGCACACAGCGCTAAAATGTCTAGTTACGGCACTGCTCCTCAGTGTCCCCGCCTGCACCCTCCCCATAATTCCATCTCAGTGTCCCTGCCCGCACCCTCCTTGTAATTCCTCCTCAGTGTCCCTGCCTGCACCCTCCCCATAATTCCATCTCAGTGTCCCTGCCCGCACCCTCCCTGTAATTCCTCCTCAGTGTCCCTGCCTGCACCCTCCCCATAATTCCATCTCAGTGTCCCTGCCCGCACCCTCTTTGTAATTCCTCCTCAGTGTCCCTGCCTGCACCCTCCCCATAATTCCATCTCAGTGCCCCTGCCCGCACCCTCCTTGTAATTCCTCCTCAGTGTCCCTTCCCGCACCCTCTCTGTAATTGCCCCTCAGTGTCCTTGACCTCAGTCTCCCTGTAGCCCCTCCCTCCAGGGCCGGTGCAAGGTTACTTGACACCCTAGGCAAAACTTTAGCCTGCTCCCCCCCCCCCCCCTGCATGCTTACATAGTGGTACGTGGTGGATGCCGTACATGCAGGAGTCTGCAATTGTGGGGGTGGGGGCTAGTGGGCAACATGCGGGAGTCTGCAATCGCTGATGGGGTGGTAGTCAAAAACACGCCTGAGACTGGAATCGCAAGGTGTGTGTGTGTGGGGTGGGGGGGGGGGGGTGGGGGGGGAGGATGTGGACAACATGCCAGAGTCTGCGAATGGGCGAGATGCGGACACTATGCCCGATTCTGCAATCGCTTGGGCGGGGGATGCAGGCAACAGGCGGGAATTTGCAATCGCGAGGGGGGGGGGAGGAACATAACGGAGTCTGCAATAGGGGGGGGGGGGGGGGTTTGTGTTTTGCGGGCAACATGACCAATTCTACAATCGCAGTATGTTGGGAGGGGGGGTGCGGGCAACAAGCGGGAGTTTGCAATCGCGCGGGAAGGAAAAGGAAACATCACCGAGTCTGCAATAGAAGGGAGGGTTGTGAGCAACATGCCTGATTCTACGCAGTGTGGGGAGGGGGGTGTTTGCGGGCAACATGTGGGAGTCTGCAATCGCTGAAGGGGTGGTAGTCAAAAACATGCCTGAGACTGAAATCGCAAGGTGTGTGTGTGTGTGTGTGGGGGGGGGGGGGGGGGGGGGGGGGGGGAGGAGGATGTGGGTCTATTCATGATGCAGTGTAAACAGTGGAGAAGTTGCCTATGGCAACCAATCAGTGTTGAGGTAGCATTTATAAAGTGTATTCTATACAATTATATAAGCTGATTGGTTGCCATGGGCAACTTCTTCACTGACTTACTTCTCCACACTTTTCACTGCTTCATGAATAGACCCCACAGAAATGTGAAAAGAGAGAGGGTGATCGGGTGAGTGTTAGAGACGGTGGGTGACAGAAAAGTCAGTAGGTGACAGGGAGAGGGTAACAGGAGAGAGCGGACGAGAAAAGGGTAACAGCAGGGAGAGAAGGGTAGAGAGTGAAGCTAGGGACAGGCAGTGACCAGTGAGTGGAGGAAGGTGACAAGCAGAGGGTGAAAACAGAGGGTGACATTGAGAGGGTAACAAGCGAGAGAGGTGATGGGGAAATGGTGAACAACAGGAAGAGTGTAATAGAAGAGAGGTGACGGAGTGAGGGCAATACCCCTTTTACACCGCCAGCATATAACACGGATTATTGCACTTGAAGGTGCATAACCCGTGTTGCTGGCTGGTGTAAAAGGTTCGAGTTGGAATAATCCGGGTTGAGTGACCCGGTATTCCAACTCGGGTGGTTTGCAGGGTTGAACACGTGTTCAACGCGGCAAACTTTGCAGTGTACAGTGAATGTGTGGGCGGCGCTTGGAGATCATGTGATCTCCAAGTGCCACCCCCGCCGCGTCACTGGCAATATGCCGGGTTGGCGAGTGCAGTGGGAAAGGGAGCTGACGCAGGGCGCAGCCGGGTAGCACCCGTGTCAGGCTCCCGGCTGCGACCCGCGCTGTTGGTCTAAAAGCGGTATAAGAGTCAGTGAGTGATAGGGAGAGGGTCTCAGGAGAGAGGTGACGGGCGGGGAGAGGCAGTGGGTGATAGGCAGTGGGAAACTGCATTAATTAAAAAACAAAAACACATTAATATGCCACTCCCCCATACAAATTTTTAATATACCACCACCCCCTCCCATGCACACATTAATATACCCCCCTGCACACACTAATATACCACCCCACCTCCCCTGCACACATTAATATACCCCCCTGCACACACTAATATACCACCCTGCACACACTAATATCACCCCACCTCCCCTGCACACACTAATATACCCCCCCTCCCCTGCACACACTAATATACCCCGCCTCCCCTGCACACACTAATATACCACTCCCCCTCCGCTGCACACACTAATATACCCCCCCCCTCCGCTGCACACACTAATATACCACCCCCCCTCCGCTGCACACACTAATATACCCCCCTCCGCTGCACACATTAATATACCCCCCTCCGCTGCACACACTAATATACCCCCCTCCGCTGCACACACTAATATACCACCCCCCTCCGCTGCACACACTAATATACCACCCCCCTCCGCTGCACACACTAATATACCACCCCCCTCCGCTGCACACACTAATATACCACCCCCCTCCTCTGCACACATTAATATACCACCCCCCTCCGCTGCACACACTAATATACCCCCCTCCGCTGCACACACTAATATACCCCCCTCCGCTGCACACACTAATATACCACCCCCCCTCCCATGCACACACTAATATACCACCCCCCCTCCCATGCACACACTAATATACCACCCCCCCTCCCATGCACACACTAATATACCCCCCTGCACACACTAATATACCCCCCTTCCCCTGCACACAATATACCCCCTCCCCTGCACACATTAATATACCCCCTCCCCTGCACACATTAATATACCACCCCCCCTCCCCTGCACACATTAATATACCACCCCCCCTCCCCTGCACACACTAATATACCCCCCTGCACACTAATATACCACCCCTCCTCCCCTGAACACATTAATATACCCCCCCCCTCACCTGCACACATTAATATACCCCCCCCCTACCCTGCACACACTAATATACAACCCCCCCTGCACACATTAATATACCCCCCTCCCCTGCACACACTAATATACAACCCCCCCCTCCCCTGCACACACTAAAATTACCAGTTCCCCTCATTAGCAGCAGAATGTACCTGAGTCTGTGCTCCCCCGTATGGTATGGCTTTCTGATAGACCTGCTGGGCTGCTGCTCCTCACGTCTGAAGGCTCCTCTCCTCTCTCACAGTCACATGTGCACCAAGTGACTTCCTGTTCCTGTCCATGCAGGAAGCAAACTCAGCAGAACGTCGGCTTCTGTATGAGCACACTGCAGCATGTGGCTGCAAAGGGAAAATAAAAGTGCCCTGGCCCTGGGGGTGGGAGGGTGGTAAGGGTGCAGGCAACATGCCTGAGCCCTCAAGTGAATATGTGAGGCGCTATCACGGAGGTGGGGGGCGACAGATTTGTAGAGACAGCATTTTCTCATCAGTGTGTTCTGCCGCCCTCCAGTGGCCGGCGCTCATAGGCAGCTGCCTAAAGCTGCCTAGTGATAGCGCCGGCCCTGCCTCCCTCTCATTTTGGCTACCCAAACCCACCCTGTAATTCCGCCTTAGTGTTCCTGACCTCCGTCTTCCTGTCACTCCCCCCTCAGTGTCCCTGCCTGTACCCTCCCCGTAATTCCCCCTCAGTGTCCCTGCCCACACCCACCTGTAATTCCACCTCAGTGTCCCTGCCTGTACCCTCCCCGTAATCCCCCCTCAGTGTCCCTGCCCACACCCTCCCTGTACTTGCCCCTCAGTGTCCCTGACCTCAGCCTCCCTGTAAGCCCTCCATCTCATTATCCCTACCCGCACCCTCCCTGTAATTCTACCTCAGTGTCCCTGACCTCAGCCTATCTGTAACCCCCCCCCCCCCCCCCTCGCTGTGTCCCTGGGTGGGGGAGATGGGGGGCTCCAGTTCCTTACTTTTCCAGGGGCACTCAGACCCCTAGATACACCCCTGCAACCACTCATGGTGGTAACGTGTGTCTGTCTGTATATGTACACCTACATGATAAATAAAACTACAGTTCATTAGGAGTTAATTACACATGCATGATTTAATACAAAACAAATAGCTGAAATGATAAAGCACAACATGCCAGTATCCTGTATATCAGGGGTGTCAAAGACAAGGCCCCGCGGGCCAAATCCGGCCCGCCAGACCTCGTCTGATGGCCCGCGGTGCCGCCGCCATGAAACCCCCTTCTCCCGAGTGCCCAGCTCGGGGGGGGGCGGGGTTTCGCGGAATGACGCGATTGCGTCGTGACGTCACGGCGCAAACGCGTCATTCAACGAAACCCCGTCGGAGGAGGGAGAAGGGAGCCGCGCAGACGAGGAGGGAGAGGCGGCTGAAGAGCGGCGAGAACCGCTTCAAATGTAAGTCAGCCCCTCTCCCTTCCTCTCTTTCTCTCTCTCTCTCTCTCTCCCTCCTTCCACCACCTGCCGCAATGTGTAAAATGGGGACCTGTGCCTGCCACAATGTGTAAAATGGGGACCTGTGCCTGCCACAATGTGTAAAATGGGGACCTGTGCCTGCCACAATGTGTAAAATGGGGACCTGTGCCTGCCACAATGTGTAAAATGGGGACCTGTACCTGCCGCTATGTGTAAAATGGGGACCTGTACCTGCCGCTATGTGTAAAATGGGGACCTGTGCCTGCCGCAATGTGTAAAATGGGGACCTGTGCCTGCCGCAATGTGTAAAATGGGGACCTGTGCCTGCCGCAATGTGTAAAATGGGGACCTGTGCACTATAAAAGGGGGCACATGGCTGGGCACATATAAGGCAGGTGGAGCGGTAAATTTTGGATAGACCTACAGATACAACCGGCCCTTTGATGGGGACCAAACTGCTGATGCGGCCCCCGATGAATTTGAGTTTGACACCCCTGCTGTATATGATCCCACTAATGGGAAATTAGTACACAGCAGCTCTGTCATATACAAAAAAGAAGGTGAGTAACTTTGTGCCTGCAACACACCATGCTGCACTCCAAGTATTGCATATACTTTATTACTTTTTACATGCAGGGTAAATACTGGCTGCTTCTGCATGTAGCCCACACATGTCAGACACCTTTATTTTTAAACTGTAATTTAAATTTGTTTGGACATCCCCCTCCCAAATCTAGCTGTCTCTGCGCTTGTTACATGACCCCGTGCAGTGCACCATGGGGGTGATTCCGAGTGGTTCGCTCACTAGCTGCTTTTAGCAGCATTGCACACGCTAAGCCGTCGCCCTCTGGGAGTGTATCTTCGCTTAGCAGAATTGCGAACGAAAGATTAGCAGAATTGCGAATAGAAATTTCTTAGCAGTTTCTGAGTAGCTCCAGACTTACTCCTACACTGCGATCAGTTCAGTCAGTTTCCTTCCTGGTTTGACGTCACAAACACGTCGTCCAGACACTCCCCCGTTTCTCCAGACACTCCCGCGTTTTTCCCTGACACGCCTGCGTTTTTCTGCACACTCCCAGAAAACGGTCAGTTTCCTCCCACTTCCTGTCAATCACACTACGATCAGCAGAACGATGAAAAAACTTTGTTACACTGTGAGTAAAATACCAAACTTTTGTGCTAATTTACTTGGCGCAGGCGCGCTGCGTACATTGCGCATGCGCAGTTTGCGACTAATCGCTCTGTAGCTAAAAAAAATAACGACGCGAACAACTCGGAATGAGGGCCCATGGCTTTACCCAGGCACAAAGCTCTGCTCCCAACTCTGAACCTCGGGATTTGCTCCCTCAATAAACCATCCTAGGGGCTGTCCATGGTCCTGAAGTGATTTTCTGCCTCCTGTATTGCTCGGCAGCAGTATACAGAATATCCTCTTCAATGTCAGTAACATTAATAGGTGTTTGATTACTGATTAGCTAATTAAGTATTCTCCAATGATAAAGCAAGGTTATTGGTTGCAATATATATATATATATATATATATATATATATATTGTTTTAGAAACGTTTATGTAATGAGCTCCATACATATAATATCAGTGTTTATACAATCTTGTTTCAGTATTAGCAGCAATGGGACAATCTATACATTCCAATAGTCACAGAGCTGACACTTTATTTCTCAGTCTCCTATAGACCAGAGGAAACCCCCCGGAGGGCCCCACTGCCTGTGGGCCCCCCTCCTCCTCTTGGGATCAGGTCCTGACGTGCGTTACATTATACTACACAGAATTATGGTGTATTATCTACAGTTGCTAATCTGGTACATAACCATGCATGCAGTAGTAGTATTTACCATACATATTTATCAAGGGCCGCAGACCACGTATTCTCCAATGGTTTGCCAAACCTCTGTGGAAGCTGGCCACGCCCCTAAGCATGGGCCCTACCACTGCAATCCCCCAGTGGGCCCTTCATCAACATGAAAACTTTTACTAAGTATACTGATTTATTTGTCTGTGCCTCTCAGCCTTACACTTATACAATCAGACATTTTTTCCTGCATTGGAAACCTTCAGGTTCAGAAAACAGTTTTGTGTCATATCCCAGCATAACAGCAATAAAGAACTATATATATATATATATATATATATATATATATATAGCACACAGCTGAAAAGTTCAGATTGCAGCTAGAGAAAACCAAGCTTAGCTGCAGTTTCAGGACATGATGTAGGAGTATCAGGAATGCTCCGGTTTCCATCTCTCTTTGATGCTGGATGAGCCGCTGTTAGGACCAGGATGGTACTTTCGAAATCAAATACGATATTACTTAGGTTAATTATGCCCAACATATGAGTAAACAGCTTTAATAGGAGATGGCACATCTGACGGAGTTGCCAAGCAGCTGCGGTTATTAATTTGACTCCAATCTCATCCTAATGGAGATTGCACATATGACAGCAGATTTTGATGCATGCTGTAACGAGAGATTAATCCTCTTGGCTAATCCAAAAAGAGGTTTTTAAGTGAACTTTTCAGACGTAGTTGATCATTGAGGCAATTGGCAGCCTTTCAAGCAACAAAATGCAGATAGTCAGTAAATACATAATTCGACTGGAGAGAGGAAGATAAGGACACCTTACATCACATCTCATAAGCTCCCTAATGCCATGGAGTCCTGGCTCAGGAAGGGTTAACATCTGCACTCTACATGAACCGCACTGAACGCTGTCCAGAGTAACCCCGGCTGGCAGAAGTGTTGAATGGATGAATAACATTATTTTTTTTTTTTTGAGAAAAAGTTTTTATTGAGTTTTAACTTTTAACAAGATATTCGTAAAGTATGAAGTACAGGTATCACATAATGGCACATAACGTAGTCAATAGTTAAAAGACAGTAACAAAATATCAACTTAGGTATGACAGCTGGTGTGCGGTAGGTCAACCAAATATGTATGCCTATGTACGGAGAACCACCAGTAGGTGGCGTTGCGCATCGGTTGTGTACCGCAGTCAAGGGTGAAGGAATATCTCTTAGTGAAACAATATAGCTTATAAAAGAAGAGCAAGAAGGAAACATAATGATAGAAAAGGGGGTGAAGAGAAGGGGAGGGGGAGAAAGTTAGGGAGGGGGGGGGGATGGTCGGCCGGACCCAGCCGCCTGGGCAATGCGTCAGGTGGCTGAATTGGGTATCATGATGACTTATATTATCTTATGTGTTATATGTTATATGTTATGTGTTATATGTTATATGGTGGCCAACGGGGGTTCAGCACCAAAGAATGTCGTCCAGGGTGACCACGTGACGGTAAAGTTGTCTGGGGTGTCGTGGAGAACTGCAGTGATACGTTCTAGTCTATAGGTTTGCCAGATAGCATTTATGGTGGCAGGGATTGTGGGGGGTGACATGGATTTCCAGTTGGCCGCAATTTGGCATTTGGCCGTATTTAGAATATGCTTAGTTAGTTTCTGTTGGTGGCGAGGGGTGTGAGGGATTGGGCGAGAAAGCAGGGAATAGAAAGGGGACCTCGGGACTGTCAGGCCAAGGACGTTGAAGATAAGTCTATGGACCCTAGTCCAGTATCCCCTAATCAACGGGCAGTTCCACCAAATGTGCAGCAGGGTTCCGCGTTGGCCACATTGACGCCAACATCTATCTGAGGAGGAAGGGTAGATTGAATGGAGACGCGATGGCACCAGGTACCAACGATAATATAATTTATAGGCGTTTTCCTTAATTCGGACTGAAATGGAGCTCGTGGAGATTTCTTGCCTGATCTCAGACCACTCATCTGTCGTCAGGTCCTCACCTACCTCCCGCTCCCAAGCCGCTTCATGGGGTTCTTTCGGGGGCGAATTGTGAGCCAGCAAAATTTGGTATATGGCTGAGAGCAAGCCCTTAGTTGATCGACAAGTGCGACACAGGGCTTCAAAGCTCGACTTACCTCCCATGGGTGGCGATCTGGGGATAGAGTTAAAAAAGTGGCGTATCTGTAAGAATTGATAAAAGGTTGAGCGCAGGAGGGAGAAGCGGGATTGCAGATCAGCATATGTGGGGAACGTGTGTAACGGGGCGATGTCCAGAAGGAAGAGTGCGTTATGACTGGTCCATGACTCAAAAGCCAGATGATTCTCCCCTGGTGGAAAGTCGGGATTGTTCCACAGAGGGGTAAGCAGAGGATGGGAGGAGCGTAGTCGATAGAGTCGTGAGCAAAGATCCCAGATGGAAAGAGTAAAGCGCACTGTGGGCAACAGAGAGGAGGCGGTGGGGCGACTATTCGGGCGACACCAGAGCAGACTATAAGGGGAATACCTCTGTAGTGTAGTAGCTTCCAGATGTGTCCAGACTCTGTGTCCAGGGTTATCGTGCCAAAGGACACACGTGGTTAAGTGGGCAGCTCTATAGTATTTAAGGAGGTCAGGAACTCCCAGGCCCCCCTCTAAGCGGTGTTTTTGAAGGATTCGCATCCTTACTCTGGGCTTCCGCCCGGCCCAAATGAATCTGTTAAGGTCCGCCTGGAGGATTTTGAGGATGGAGGTGGGAACGTGTACGGGGAGAGTTTGCCATAGATATAACAGGCGGGGTAATAGAGTCATCTTGACTGCCGTCATTCGTCCAAACCAGGACAGAATGTATTTGTTCCACTTGGTCATGTCATGTTTAATAGAGGATAATAATCTGGGGAAATTGGCGGCGTAAAGACCAGAGTAGGACTTAGTTAAATAGATGCCCAGGTATTTGAGTTTATCAGCTTGCCAGGTACATGGGAAGGAAGCCTGTAAAAGCCGAAGATCCGGATCTGCGACATGCAAGGCTAGAATTTCGGTTTTGTCCGAGTTAATGTTGTAGTTCGACAACCGACTGTACGTATCTATCTCCTCCATCACATGTGGGAGGGAGGCAGACGGGTCGGTCAGGGTGAGGATGACGTCATCGGCATATAGTGCAATTTTGTTATTTTGGGTTCCCGATATGATACCGGATATGTTACGGTTCGACCTGATCTTAGCTGCCAATGGTTCCATAATGAGGGCAAAAAGCAGGGGGGAAAGGGGACAGCCCTGTCGTGTGCCGTTGCGAATGGGCAGAGGATCAGAGGAGAGACCATTAATTAAGACTGAGGCTGAGGGATTCTGATATAGCGATGTAATGCCTTTATAGAAGGCGCCATGTAGGCCCATATTGAGCAGCGTCTGCTGTAGGAATGGCCAGGCTACCCTATCGAAGGCCTTTTCCGCGTCGAGGGCCATGACCAGAGTCGGGAGAGACTTATCTTGTGCTAGCTGGATGAGGTCGATGAGACGCCTGGTGTTATCTGCGGCCTGTCTAGAGGGGATAAAGCCGACCTGGTCGGGGTGAATGAGTGAGGGTAAAAATGGAGCCAGTCTGTTTGCCAGAATTTTGGCAAAGAGCTTTAGGTCGACATTTAAGAGCGAAATAGGTCGGTAGTTCTTCATCTCCAGCGGGTCTCTATCTGGCTTTGGGATGAGGATGAGGTTGGCCCTAGTGGTGGCTGAATCGAATGAACCTCCGTCCAGGACTGAGTTAAACAGAGATTGAAGCATGGGGAGTAAAGGGGTTGTAAATTTTTTATAATACAAGGCTGTAAAGCCATCGGGGCCAGGGGCTGCGGTGCGACGTAGTTGTTGAATTGCCACTGAGATTTCTTCTGCGGAAATGGGGGCATTAAGTGTCGACACGTCTACGTCGGAAAGTTTAGGGAGTTTGCAAGTGGATAAATATTCTTGAATCTTAGAGACGTGGCAGGGATCGATATCCGATGTGGAAGGGAGGTTGTACAGTGATGTATAGTAATCCCGAAATTGGGAAGCCATCCGTGTCGGGTCAAATGTGGTAGAACCATCCGCACAGCGTAGCGAAACAATGCGGTTTTGAGTACGTTTCGCTCTGAGTTTCTGGGCTAGCAAAGTGTCGGCCTTGTCTGACTTCTCATAGAACCTCTGACGCGCCCACAAGAGCGCCTTAACTGCCTTTTTGGTAAGAATCTGGGACAGCTGGCCCTTAACTGCTAGGAGTTTGGAATATGTTTTCTTTCTGGGACGGCGTTGATGCAGGAGGGTCAGGGCGGCAAGCTCTGATTCTAAGGCTTGGATCCGTTGTGCTTCGATTTTCTTTTGGGCGGCCGAGAGGCTTATAAGGTAGCCACGAATGGTGGCCTTGTGTGCTTCCCATATCAGGGAGGGAGGAATGTCTGGGGTCGCATTGTCAGCATAATAATTAGCTAGTGCGGTGGTAATGTCAGCAATAGTGCATTTTTTAAGTAGGAGAGATTCATTCAGGCGCCAGTAGCGGGTGGTGGGGGGTGAGGAAGATGAGATCTCAAGCAAAACAGCTGAGTGGTCTGACCAAGAGATGGGGATCGTCTGGGCGCTAAGGAGTTTGCGGGTAGTATCCCGGTCGACGAACACATAGTCTATGCGAGTATAGAGGTCGTGAGGCGGGGAGTAGTGAGTAAATCCTCTCGCTGAGGGGTACAACGTTCTCCATCCGTCATATAAGTTATACAGTGATAAATGTGCTTGTAGACGCTTGGCCAGTTTGGCGGGAGCAGAAGTCGCAGGGCCGGGGCGAGACCTGTCGTGGAGCGGGTCCAAGGTGACATTGCAATCTCCACCAATTATAGTCATGCCCGTAGGGAGGCGGGAAAGGCTGTCAAAAAAGGCTGTAAAAAGAGAACCCTGCTGCGCATTAGGGGCATAAATGGAAGCCAGGATCAGAGGAGCTTGGTTATAGGAGCATGATAGTATAACGTAGCGACCCTGAGGATCTGAGACAGTATCATGAACAATTAGAGGGAGGCCTCGGCGGATCATAATAGCGGTTCCCCTGCGTTTGGCAGGCATGTTTGAATAATAGACGTGTGGGAATTGTTTGCAGGACATGGAGGGGTGCGGAGGTTTAAAGTGGGTCTCTTGGATCAATACTATATCTGACTTTTGTCTATTGAAAAATTGGATGGTCATGGCTCGTTTAGTGGGGGAGTTAAGGCCGTTGGCATTAACCGAGATAATTTTCAAGGTCATGGTGGGATGAAATGTGAGCGACGCAAAGTGAGGAGCAGGACGGGTCCAAACCGACCATGGGGTTGGAGGGGAGAAAAGGATGGAAAGAGAGAGAGGAGGTGGGAAAAGATGTCTGTATAAGGATACAGAGGGGAAAAACCCTTTCCTATAATAGGGCCGGGTTTGACACAAAAAGGATAGACGCCGTCCTGGCGCATCCTTCGGTGGGGGACGTGGACTTGTGATAGCGCAAAGAGTAGGGTGAAAGGAAGCATAGGGGGAGAGAGGGTATAATGGAAGCGACCAAGTGACGGGGGGAGTAAAGGAGGCTAGCAGAATTGCATTAATGAGAGAAGAGAATAGTGTGAATGATAGAAACAGAATGAGGGGACGAAAAAGAGCATGTAAGAGAGCGGTCACTAAACATGCATCAGTTTTACCAGGAAATTATGGTTAACAACAATCAGACCTCATGTTAATCATGGACAAACATAAAAACAATCTTTAGGGGTAAAGAGCTACTTGACTCTCACGTGTAATCAAGCGGACCGCATCGCCCATGGCGGCACAGCTACCAGGCCACACGGGGAACCCGAAGAACAAATGTGAACATATAGTAAATCGAAATATTAAAGTGCTCAGAAACCGCATATATCACACGTAACAACGGTTACATCACGTAGTGTCTGAGGACGTTCAGGTGGAGGACCATTCCGGGGCAGGGGCCCTTGGGCTTGATGTTAGGGATGTTGCCTGGTCTCGAATCGCCTCAGGGAGGTCTTCAAAAATGCCAAAAGTTTTAAGTAAATCAGCTCCTTGCGATGGGGTCTTGACTGTAAAGGTCTTCCCGTTTTGCGTAATCTGCAGTTGGAAAGGGAAGCCCCACTTGTATTTAATGGAATGGGCTCGTAGCACCTTGGTTACGTGAGCGAGATCCCTGCGCTTTTTGAGGGTGGAGGGAGCCAAGTCCTGGAACAGTTGTAACTGGGAGCCGGCATAAGAGACCACCGGTAGCCCTCTGGTCGCCAGCATGATTCGCTCTTTGGTGGCGTAGTAGTGGAAGCGAATAATTACGTCACGTGGCGGTTGAGTCAGGGGCGGTCTGGGTCGGAGGGCCCTGTGGGCTCGATCTAGCTGGAGAAGAGCTTCGGGGACATCTGGAGTCAGTTGTAAGAAAAGGTTCTCCAGATACTCGGGGAGAGAGCTAGAGGACACACTTTCAGGGATGTTGCGGACTCGGATATTGTTCCGACGATTGCGGTTGTCCATATCTTCTAAGTGGTCCTTGTACGCTTCCATATCTGCCCGAATATCCAGAAGTTCCTGTTCAACCACCGTTTGAAATTGGCAGACGTCGTCAACTTTGCGCTCCAGTGCATCCGTGCGAGACCCCAGTTCGGCTATTTCGGACCTGAACTCGGTCAAAACCGATCTCATTTCTGACTGGATCGTTTTCGTAACGATAGCCACTATGTCCTGGGTGGATAGTGGACTGTTAGAGGTGGGAACGTCAGTGGGGTCAAAGGAATGCTCCGTTGACGGCGAGTTCCGGGTGGAAGATCCAGCCTTCTCCCAAGCTCGCAGGATACTAGGTTTAGGCGTCTGAGAGTTCTTGCGATTCTTTTGTGACATTGTAAATACAGTGCTTCGTATCAACGTAGTAGAATAATGCAATAAAGGCAGGACCCCCCGTCACTTCGTGGTCGTTATGCTTAGGGAGCCATAAGCTCTGTGTGGCTCACCAAGCGGCGAGAGGGGAATGGATTGGTAATAGCATGCAGGTCACCACAGCAGTGGTCTGGCAGGGTAGGGGCGATCCTCGCACCGGTGAAGTGGGTCTGTGGCTGTCTCCGTCGTCATCCGCTGGGCCCGGGGCAGTCAAGTGGGCGCAGGCTCCTGAGGAGCAGGCACCGTAGTGGGTGCGATGGGCAGCCAGGTATGTATGATGCAGGTCGGGCCCCTAGCTTGTCCCAAGGGCCTGCAGGGACCCGGGCAAGGTATCCCAGGCAGCGGGGGATATCTGTGGTTGATAGGGACCTTTGCAACAGGCTGGGTAACAGCAATGGTGGGGAGATGTTTTAAATGTGACTCAGTAGTGGAGATCTCCTTTCCCCCGGCCTCAGTTGTATTTAAGCAAGGAGAGTCCGATATTGTATGCAGCGGGATCCCAATGGGAGCAGAGGGCCCCGGATGTAATGCGAGGGGAGGCAGAGAGGGCAGGTGACACCGTGCCGTAAGGCTGCGGGGGTCTCCTAGGGGTCCGGCCCAGGGCGCCGTGTCGTGGTAGGCCGGGGAGTCACTAGCCGCCAACTCCACTAGGCCGCAACTCGCGGGGGTAGAGTGTGGGGAGCGCGGGTCCCGCGATAGGCAGCGGGCCGCGTGAGGACTCACCCGCTCGGTGTGTAGGCGCCCAACAGTGGCTCCGGCAGTCGTACGGCAGAGGAGGCGGCCGGGGACCTCGAGAGGATCCAGCAAGATGGCCGCTGTGCGTCCGCTCCGTCGGGCCCACCGGCCGGGAACCGTCCTCCTCCGGGTCTGTATTCAGGGCTGGGGTATCAGCAGCGCTCCCGGGTAGTGCCCGCAGCAGCGGGGAGTCCAGCGGGTGTCACCAGCGGTCGGAGGGTATGTCCGCTTCTCCGGGGGTCAGCGGCGGTAGCGGACATAAATTTAGTCCCCAGGCTGGGAGGAGCGGGTGGGCCGCAATCCGCAGGAGCTCTAAATTTGCTCCCCGATTCCGCAGCACGCACCCGAGTAGCTCAGAGAGGGGTAAAGGGACTCCAGATACCTTCTGGGAACAGGAAAGTGCAGGAAAAAGGTAATTTTAGTGCTTATGCTGCAGGAGCTTTCTTCATGTACCTCCACTCTCCTCAGCAGCTATGCCACGCCCCCGAATAACATTATTTTATATCTAGTGAAAAGTGTTTTTTTCCCCTGACTTTTTCCTCTTCCCTTTTTATAGAATTCTCTACCCTGGGCAATGCAATCTCTGCAATCCCCAAAATGTTTAAATGGACCATGCAGATGTAGTTCCTCTACATACCTTTCTTACTACATCAGCTAGGGTCGTTACACTGTACCACTAATATATGCATCACATGTTCCCCACACTTACCTAGATTGTAAGCCCATTGGTCAAGGAGTTTTACCTTCTGTTTCATGCCACTGTACATCATTTATTTGCGTCATGATTTCCTAATTGAGCAGAGTTGCACAATTTGTTGTTTTGTTATGAATAAGAATAATAATTATACCTGTAAATGATAACTTCTTCAGGTGGATGCCTAACCCAGGTAACCAACGTTCTTGTGACCCTGAAGCTGTTTTGTATTTTATAACCATCTGCATCGTTAGAGGCCTCCAGCGTAAGCAGGTTAGTAGGAACTTAGCTCTACAGTCGATTTGCACGTTTTCCATGCATGGAGAGAAGGCTGGAGAGCTCCGGACATCAATCATGAAGGACTTTACCTTCCCACAGCTGGAGTAAGGTGAGGTCTGCATTAATGTGCTCCTGGTCAGGCCAGGCGTTCTCTGCAACCAGCAGTGGAATCTGGAGCACTCCAGGTATGTCCGCAGTCTAGAAAACAACAATTGCTTGAAAATATTGTCAACTAGGGAAATAGAGGGGTGTTGGGTGGGTGAGGAAAGGTGTCCCCAATATCTGCCACTATGAGGGACAGTACAACTGTCAAGTTAGGCCCAGATGTAGTTCACTCTCCATGGTTCACTCCAGGCACCTCTTATCGTTGGCTGGAGAGACTGGTCATCGCTCTCCACTAGGTACTACAGTATCCGAGTGCCTGCTTGCAGTAGTTCCCTGAGTGCCACTATGTTCGTCAGCATGGTTGCCGCCAGACGGACATACTCAGCAGGTAATGGGTGCAGTACTACACCTTTTCTTCATGACTCATGAGAGACCTCCGCAAGGAAGTTTAGGTTCTATTGCCCCTTGAAGTGGTGAGCGGGAGTCAACCAAGTACAACTGCATTGTAGAGTTGGCTAGCTAAGATCACCGAGAGAAGATGAAAGGTGAGTCCAGTCCAAACTGAGGACAGTCCAAGAAATCACCAAGTGAAGTTCTGAATCAGGAGGCCAGGATGATGAAGATGTAGCAACACCAGGAACACAAGAGGCAGGAAGACCTAACACTCTGGTACTGAATGGTTCTCAGAATGTGGCTGTCATTGTGGCGCTGGTTAGAAAACTTGCCCCCACATCATGTCACAGGTGGTGACCACAAGTTTGACACAACCCAGAAGTAACTTGCCACTACAAGATAGTAGGCATGGCCATCGGTGGGTTACCCAAATATGGTCTCCATTGATGGTGCCATCAGGGCTCAATATGGATGGCATGAAACCACTGATGGTTTGACCCAATGATGGAGATCCCTGCTCTGTGACACGGTAGGGCTGCGGGCTAATAAAGTAGGTGTGGGGATGACATGATCTGGGGCTAAGCTTTGTGACCCCTGCACTTGGGAAATAAAAAAAACATTGCCCTGCACTCTGCCACAGATGAATCATTGGATCTCCACCATCACTGGTAAAACCACCAACCATCTGTGAATCATTGCTAACCATGGGCAATGGCCGCCACTCCTAGAAAGCAGAGTGGGCACAGTGGCAGGCAGAATATATTGTCAGGTGATGGGCTCAGTAAGTTAAACGTGCATAGTGGCACCAGCGTGTGACCATAATACGGGCTCTGCGCTGCAAATCTGTTTTTTCTCTCCTTGTATCTGTTTCCAGGTCACTAAAACGCACTTTGCACCATGACAGTGAGAATATGCAATGTGTAAAAAAACACAGTTATTACACCCTCACATGTGCATTATAATAAAGGAAGGAAACTCATCTTGTGTGTAGTTATATTACACAACGGAATTATGGAACAGGGGGCAAGTTGGGGACAAATTGAAGGTTCCATCCAGTTTTTAAATTGTATAAGGTGTTGTGACTTTATTTAGGTTCCACGACAGATGAGGAATGAACATTGACGGTACAGTAGGAAGATTTCTGTAGTAGAAACATTAGGTTGCATCTTCTGTGCTCATTTTGTATAATAGAACTCTCAATTTCTCAAATTTTGTTTATTGTTTACATTTTTGGAACGCGGCGGGTGTACCCACAATGAGGTGTTGTCGTGCAATGATGGCGGTGTGTCGGCATCAAAGTGGAATGTGATAAGCGCTTCTAGAGACATATCTTCCATCATTCCCATCAGTAGAGTCA